>NW_027474262.1:0-61994 GCF_050947335.1 Megachile rotundata | reverse complement strand
AATTATGCTTATATGATCGATAGAACGACAATTACTATACTCATTACTCTTACTACTATCAATCTAACTCATATTATTAGCCATTTTATGCTTATATGATCGAGAGAACGACAATTACTATACTTATTACACTCACTATTATCAATCTAACTCATATTATTAACCATATTATGCTTATATGATCGACAGAACGTCAATTACTATACTTATTACGCTAACTATTATCAATCTAACTCATATTATTAGCCATATTATGCTTATATGATCGATAGAACGACAATTACTATACTTTTTACTCTTATTATTATCAATCTAACTCAAATTATTAGCCACATTATGCTTATATGATCGATAGAACTACAATTACTATACTTATTACTCTTGTTATTATCAATCTAGCTCATATTATTAACCATATTATGCAGACATGATCGATAGAACTACAACTACTATACTCATTACTCCTATTATTATCAATTTAACTCATATTATTAGCCATATTATGCTTATGTGATCGATGGAACGACAATTACTATACTTATTACTCCTATTATTATCAATCAAACTCATATTATTAGCCATACTATGCTTATATGATCGATGGAACGACAATTACTACACACATTGCTCTTATTATTATCAATCTAACTCATATTATTAGCCATTTTATGCTTATATGATCGAGAGAACGACAATTACTATACTTATTACACTCACTATTATCAATCTAACTCATATTATTAACCATATTATGCTTATATGATCGACAGAACGTCAATTACTATACTTATTACACTAACTATTATCAATCTAACTCATATTATTAGCCATATTATGCTTATATGATCGATAGAACGACAATTACTATACTCATTACTCTTACTATTATCAATCTAACTCATATTATGAGCCATTTTATGCTTATATGATCGAGAGATCGACAATTTCTATGCTCACTACTCTTATTATTATCAATCTAACTCGCATTATTAGCCATATTATGCTTATATGATCGATAGAACGACAATTACTATAGTTTTTACTCTTATTATTATCAATCTAACTCATATTATTAGCCACATTATGCTTATATGATCGACAGAACGACAATTACTATACTTATTACACTAACTATTATCAATCTAACTCATATTATTAGCCATATTATGCTTATATGATCGGTATTACGATAATTACTATACTTATTTCTCTTATTATTATCAATCTAACTCATATTATTAGCCACATTATGCTTGTATGATCATTGGAACGATAATTACTATACTTATTACTCTTATTATTATCAATCTAACTCATATTATTAGCCATATTATGCTTATATGACCGATCGAACTACAATTACTATACATATTACTCTTATTATTATCAATCTAGCTCATATTATTAACCATATTATGCAGATATGATCGAGAGAACTACAAGTACTATACTCATGACTCTTATTATTATCAATCTAACTAATATTATTAGCCATATTATGCTTGTATGATCGGTAGAACGATAATTACTATACTTATTACTCTTATTATTATCAATCTAACTCATATTATTAGCCATATTATGCTTATATGATCGATAGAACGACAATTACTATACTCATTACTCTTATTATTATCAATCTAACTCATATTATTAGCCATATTATGCTTATATGATCGATAGAACGACAATTACTATACTCACAACTCTTATTATTATCAATCTAACTAATATTATTAGCCACATTATGCTTATATGATCGATAGAACTACAATTACTATACTTATTACTCTTGTTATTATCAATCTAGCTCATATTATTAACCATATTATGCAGATATGATCGGGAGAACTACAAGTATTATACTCATGACTCTTATTATTATCAATGAAACTCATATTATTAGCCATACTATGCTTATATGATCGATGGAACGACAATTACTATGCTCACCACTCTTATTATTATCAATCTAACTCATATTATTAGCCATATTATGCTTATGTGATCGATAGAACGACAATTACTATACTTATTGCTCATATTATTATCAATCTAACTCATATTATTAGCCATATTCTGCTCATATGATCGATAGGACGACAATTACTATACTCATTACTCTTATTGTTATCAATCTAACTCATATTATTAGCCATATTATGCTTATATGATCGACAGAACGACAATTACTATACTTAATACACTAGCTATTATCAATCTAACTCATATTATTAGCCATATTATGCTTATATGATCGATAGAACGACAATTACTATACTCATTACTCTTACTATTATCAATCTAACTCATATTATGAGCCATTTTATGCTTATATGATCGAGAGATCGACAATTTCTATGCTCACTACTCTTATTATTATCAATCTAACTCATATTATTAGCCATATTATGCTTATATGATCGATAGAACGACAATTACTATAGTTTTTACTCTTATTATTATCAATCTAACTCATATTATTAGCCATACTATGCTTGTATGATCGATAGAACGACAATTACTATGCTCACTACTCTTATTATTATCAATCTAACTCATATTATTAGCCATATATGCTTATATGATCGGTAGAACGATAATTACTATACTTATTACTCTTAATATTATCAATCTAACTCATATTATTAATCATATTATGCTTATATGAGCAATAGAACTACAATTACGATACTTATTACACTCACTATTATCAATCTAACTCATATTATTAGCCATATTATGCTTATATGATCGACAGAACGACAATTACTATACTTACTACACTAACTATTATCAATCTAACTCATATTATTAGCCATATTATGCTTATATGATCGGTAGAACGATAATTACTATACTTATTTCTCTTATTATTATCAATCTAACTCATATTATTAGCCACATTATGCTTGTATGATCGGTGGAACGATAATTACTATACTTATTACTCTTATTATTATCAATCTAACTCATATTATTAGCCATATTATGCTTATATGACCGATCGAACTACAATTACTATACATATTACTCTTATTATTATCAATCTAGCTCATATTATTAACCATATTATGCAGATATGATCGAGAGAACTACAAGTACTATACTCATGACTCTTATTATTATCAATCTAACTAATATTATTAGCCATATTATGCTTGTATGATCGGTAGAACGATAATTACTATACTTATTACTCTTATTATTATCAATCTAACTCATATTATTAGCCATATTATGCTTATATGATCGATAGAACGACAATTACTATACTCATTACTCTTATCATTATCAATCTAACTCAAATTATTAGCCATATTATGCTTATATGAACGATAGAACTACAATTACTATACTTATTACTCTTATTATTATCAATCTAGCTCATATTATTAACCATATTATGCAGACATGATCGATAGAACTACAACTACTATACTCATTACTCTTCTTATTATCAATCTAACTCATATTATTAGCCATATTATGCTTATGTGATCAATAGAACGACAATTACTATACTTTTTACTCTGATTATTATCAATCTAACTCATATTATTAGCCATACTATGCTTATATGATCGATAGAACGACAATTACTATACTTATTACTCTTATTATTATCAACCTAACTCATATTATTAGCCTAATTATGCTTATATGATCGATAGAACGACAATTACTATACTCATTACTCTTACTACTATCAATCTAACTCATATTATTAGCCATTTTATGCTTATATGATCGAGAGAACGACAATTACTATACTTATTACACTCACTATTATCAATCTAACTCATATTATTAACCATATTATGCTTATATGATCGACAGAACGTCAATTACTATACTTATTACGCTAACTATTATCAATCTAACTCATATTATTAGCCATATTATGCTTATATGATCGACAGAACGACAATTACTATACTTAATACACTAACTATTATCAATCTAACTCATATTATTAGCCATATTATGCTTATATGATCGATAGAACGACAATTACTATACTTTTTACTCTTATTATTATCAATCTAACTCAAATTATTAGCCACATTATGCTTATATGATCGATAGAACTACAATTACTATACTTATTACTCTTGTTATTATCAATCTAGCTCATATTATTAACCATATTATGCAGACATGATCGATAGAACTACAACTACTATACTCATTACTCCTATTATTATCAATTTAACTCATATTATTAGCCATATTATGCTTATGTGATCGATGGAACGACAATTACTATACTTATTACTCCTATTATTATCAATCAAACTCATATTATTAGCCATACTATGCTTATATGATCGATGGAACGACAATTACTACACACATTGCTCTTATTATTATCAATCTAACTCATATTATTAGCCATTTTATGCTTATATGATCGAGAGAACGACAATTACTATACTTATTACACACACTATTATCAATCTAACTCATATTATTAACCATATTATGCTTATATGATCGACAGAACGTCAATTACTATACTTATTACACTAACTATTATCAATCTAACTCATATTATTAGCCATATTATGCTTATATGATCGACAGAACGACAATTACTATACTTAATACACTAACTATTATCAATCTAACTCATATTATTAGCCATATTATGCTTATATGATCGATAGAACGACAATTACTATACTCATTACTCTTACTATTATCAATCTAACTCATATTATGAGCCATTTTATGCTTATATGATCGAGAGATCGACAATTTCTATGCTCACTACTCTTATTATTATCAATCTAACTCATATTATTAGCCATATTATGCTTATATGATCGATAGAACGACAATTACTATAGTTTTTACTCTTATTATTATCAATCTAACTCATATTATTAGCCATATTATGCTTATGTGATCGATAGAACGACAATTACTATACTTATTACTCTTATTATTATCAATCTAACTCATATTATTAGCCATACTATGCTTATATGATCGATGGAACGACAATTACTATGCTCACTACTCTTATTATTATCAATCTAACTCATATTATTAGCCATATTATGCTTATGTGATCGATAGAACGACAATTACTATACTTATTGCTCATATTATTATCAATCTAACTCATATTATTAGCCATATTCTGCTTATATGATCGATAGGACGACAATTACTATACTCATTACTCTTATTGTTATCAATCTAACTCATATTATTAGCCATATTATGCTTATGTGATCGATACAACGACAATTACTATACTTATTGTTCTTATTATTATCAATCTAACTCATATTATTAGCCATATTATGCTTATATGATCGACAGAACGCCAATTACTATACTCATCACTCTTATTGTTATCAATCTAACTCATATTATTAGCCATATTATGCTTATATGATCAATAGAACGACAATTACTATACTTTTTACTCTTATTATTATCAATCTAACTCATATTATTAACCATATTATGCAGATATGATCGATAGAACTACAACTACTATACTCATTACTCTTATTATTATCAATCTAACTCATATTGTTAGCCATATTATGCTTATATGATTGATAGAACGACAATTACTGTACTTATTACACTCATTGTTATCAATCTAACTCATATTATTAGCCATATAATGCTTATATGATCGGTAGAACGATAATTACTATACTTATTTCTCTTATTATTATCAATCTAACTCATATTATTAGCCATATTATGCTTATGTGATCAATAGAACGACAATTACTATACTCATTACTCTTACTATTATCAATCTAACTCATATTATTAGCCATTTTATGCTTATATGATCGATAGAACGACAATTACTATACTCATAACTCTTATTATTATCAATCTAACTCATATTATTAGCCATATTATGCTTATGTGATCAATAGAACGACAATTACTATACTTTTTACTCTGATTATTATCAATCTAACTCATATTATTAGCCATACTATGCTTATATGATCGATAGAACTACAAGTACTATACTCATGACTCTTATTATTATCAATCTAACTAATATTATTAGCCATATTATGCTTGTATGATCGGTAGAACGATAATTACTATACTTATTACTCTTATTATTATCAATCTAACTCATATTATTAGCCATATTATGCTTATATGATCGACAGAACGACAATTACTATACTTAATACACTAGCTATTATCAATCTAACTCATATTATTAGCCATATTATGCTTATATGATCGATAGAACGACAATTACTATACTCATTACTCTTACTATTATCAATCTAACTCATATTATGAGCCATTTTATGCTTATATGATCGAGAGATCGACAATTTCTATGCTCACTACTCTTATTATTATCAATCTAACTCATATTATTAGCCATATTATGCTTATATGATCGATAGAACGACAATTACTATAGTTTTTACTCTTATTATTATCAATCTAACTCATATTATTAGCCATACTATGCTTGTATGATCGATAGAACGACAATTACTATGCTCACTACTCTTATTATTATCAATCTAACTCATATTATTAGCCATATATGCTTATATGATCGGTAGAACGATAATTACTATACTTATTACTCTTAATATTATCAATCTAACTCATATTATTAATCATATTATGCTTATATGAGCAATAGAACTACAATTACGATACTTATTACACTCACTATTATCAATCTAACTCATATTATTAGCCATATTATGCTTATATGATCGACAGAACGACAATTACTATACTTACTACACTAACTATTATCAATCTAACTCATATTATTAGCCATATTATGCTTATATGATCGGTAGAACGATAATTACTATACTTATTTCTCTTATTATTATCAATCTAACTCATATTATTAGCCACATTATGCTTGTATGATCGGTGGAACGATAATTACTATACTTATTACTCTTATTATTATCAATCTAACTCATATTATTAGCCATATTATGCTTATATGACCGATCGAACTACAATTACTATACATATTACTCTTATTATTATCAATCTAGCTCATATTATTAACCATATTATGCAGATATGATCGAGAGAACTACAAGTACTATACTCATGACTCTTATTATTATCAATCTAACTAATATTATTAGCCATATTATGCTTGTATGATCGGTAGAACGATAATTACTATACTTATTACTCTTATTATTATCAATCTAACTCATATTATTAGCCATATTATGCTTATATGATCGATAGAACGACAATTACTATACTCATTACTCTTATCATTATCAATCTAACTCAAATTATTAGCCATATTATGCTTATATGAACGATAGAACTACAATTACTATACTTATTACTCTTATTATTATCAATCTAGCTCATATTATTAACCATATTATGCAGACATGATCGATAGAACTACAACTACTATACTCATTACTCTTCTTATTATCAATCTAACTCATATTATTAGCCATATTATGCTTATGTGATCAATAGAACGACAATTACTATACTTTTTACTCTGATTATTATCAATCTAACTCATATTATTAGCCATACTATGCTTATATGATCGATAGAACGACAATTACTATACTTATTACTCTTATTATTATCAACCTAACTCATATTATTAGCCTAATTATGCTTATATGATCGATAGAACGACAATTACTATACTCATTACTCTTACTACTATCAATCTAACTCATATTATTAGCCATTTTATGCTTATATGATCGAGAGAACGACAATTACTATACTTATTACACTCACTATTATCAATCTAACTCATATTATTAACCATATTATGCTTATATGATCGACAGAACGTCAATTACTATACTTATTACGCTAACTATTATCAATCTAACTCATATTATTAGCCATATTATGCTTATATGATCGATAGAACGACAATTACTATACTTTTTACTCTTATTATTATCAATCTAACTCAAATTATTAGCCACATTATGCTTATATGATCGATAGAACTACAATTACTATACTTATTACTCTTGTTATTATCAATCTAGCTCATATTATTAACCATATTATGCAGACATGATCGATAGAACTACAACTACTATACTCATTACTCCTATTATTATCAATTTAACTCATATTATTAGCCATATTATGCTTATGTGATCGATGGAACGACAATTACTATACTTATTACTCCTATTATTATCAATCAAACTCATATTATTAGCCATACTATGCTTATATGATCGATGGAACGACAATTACTACACACATTGCTCTTATTATTATCAATCTAACTCATATTATTAGCCATTTTATGCTTATATGATCGAGAGAACGACAATTACTATACTTATTACACTCACTATTATCAATCTAACTCATATTATTAACCATATTATGCTTATATGATCGACAGAACGTCAATTACTATACTTATTACACTAACTATTATCAATCTAACTCATATTATTAGCCATATTATGCTTATATGATCGACAGAACGACAATTACTATACTTAATACACTAACTATTATCAATCTAACTCATATTATTAGCCATATTATGCTTATATGATCGATAGAACGACAATTACTATACTCATTACTCTTACTATTATCAATCTAACTCATATTATGAGCCATTTTATGCTTATATGATCGAGAGATCGACAATTTCTATGCTCACTACTCTTATTATTATCAATCTAACTCATATTATTAGCCATATTATGCTTATATGATCGATAGAACGACAATTACTATAGTTTTTACTCTTATTATTATCAATCTAACTCATATTATTAGCCATATTATGCTTATGTGATCGATAGAACGACAATTACTATACTTATTACTCTTATTATTATCAATCTAACTCATATTATTAGC
This sequence comes from Megachile rotundata, assembly GCF_050947335.1. Lineage (NCBI taxonomy): Eukaryota > Metazoa > Arthropoda > Insecta > Hymenoptera > Megachilidae > Megachile > Megachile rotundata. The sequence goes on along the minus strand of NW_027474262.1, from coordinate 53,117 downwards.
CATACTATGCTTATATGATCGATGGAACGACAATTACTATGCTCACTACTCTTATTATTATCAATCTAACTCATATTATTAGCCATATTATGCTTATGTGATCGATAGAACGACAATTACTATACTTATTGCTCATATTATTATCAATCTAACTCATATTATTAGCCATATTCTGCTTATATGATCGATAGGACGACAATTACTATACTCATTACTCTTATTGTTATCAATCTAACTCATATTATTAGCCATATTATGCTTATGTGATCGATACAACGACAATTACTATACTTATTGTTCTTATTATTATCAATCTAACTCATATTATTAGCCATATTATGCTTATATGATCGACAGAACGCCAATTACTATACTCATCACTCTTATTGTTATCAATCTAACTCATATTATTAGCCATATTATGCTTATATGATCAATAGAACGACAATTACTATACTTTTTACTCTTATTATTATCAATCTAACTCATATTATTAACCATATTATGCAGATATGATCGATAGAACTACAACTACTATACTCATTACTCTTATTATTATCAATCTAACTCATATTGTTAGCCATATTATGCTTATATGATTGATAGAACGACAATTACTGTACTTATTACACTCATTGTTATCAATCTAACTCATATTATTAGCCATATAATGCTTATATGATCGGTAGAACGATAATTACTATACTTATTTCTCTTATTATTATCAATCTAACTCATATTATTAGCCATATTATGCTTATGTGATCAATAGAACGACAATTACTATACTCATTACTCTTACTATTATCAATCTAACTCATATTATTAGCCATTTTATGCTTATATGACCGATAGAACGACAATTACTATACTCATAACTCTTATTATTATCAATCTAACTCATATTATTAGCCATATTATGCTTATGTGATCAATAGAACGACAATTACTATACTTTTTACTCTGATTATTATCAATCTAACTCATATTATTAGCCATACTATGCTTATATGATCGATAGAACTACAAGTACTATATTCATGACTCTTATTATTATCAATCTAACTAATATTATTAGCCATATTATGCTTGTATGATCGGTAGAACGATAATTACTATACTTATTACTCTTATTATTATCAATCTAACTCATATTATTAGCCATATTATGCTTATATGATCGATAGGACGCCAATTACTATACTCATCACTCTTATTGTTATCAATCTAACTCATATTATTAGCCATATTATGCTTATATGATCAATAGAACGACAATTACTATACTTTTTACTCTTATTATTATCAATCTAACTCATATTATTAACCATATTATGCAGATATGATCGATAGAACTACAACTACTATACTCATTACTCTTATTATTATCAATCTAACTCATATTGTTAGCCATATTATGCTTATATGATTGATAGAACGACAATTACTATACTTATTACACTCATTGTTATCAATCTAACTCATATTATTAGCCATATAATGCTTATATGATCGGTAGAACGATAATTACTATACTTATTTCTCTTATTATTATCAATCTAACTCATATTATTAGCCACATTATGCTTGTATGATCGGTGGAACGATAATTACTATACTTATTACTCTTATTATTATCAATCTAACTCATATTATTAGCCATATTATGCTTATATGACCGATCGAACTACAATTACCATACATATTACTCTTATTATTATCAATCTAGCTCATATTATTAACCATATTATGCAGACATGATCGATAGAACTACAACTACTATACTCATTACTCTTATTATTATCAATCTAACTCATATTATTAGCCATATTATGCTTATGTGATCAATAGAACGACAATTACTATACTCATTACTCTTACTATTATCAATCTAACTCATATTATTAGCCATTTTATGCTTATATGATCGATAGAACGACAATTACTATACTCATAACTCTTATTATTATCAATCTAACTCATATTATTAGCCATATTATGCTTATGTGATCGATAGAACGACAATTACTATACTTATTACTCTTATTACTATCAATCTAACTCATATTATTAGCCATACTATGCTTATATGATCGATAGAACGACAATTACTATACTATTTACTCTTATTATTATCAACCTAACTCATATTATTAGCCATATTATGCTTATATGATTGATAGAACGACAATTACTATACTTATTACACTCATTGTTATCAATCTAACTCATATTATTAACCATATTATGCTTATATGATCGATAGAACGACAATTACTATACTTAATACACTAACTATTATCAATCGAACTCATATTATTAGCCATATTATGCTTATATGATCGATAGAACGACAATTACTATACTTTTTACTCTTATTATTATCAATCTAACTCATATTATTAGCCATATTATGCTTATATGATCGGTAGAACGATAATTACTATACTTATTACACTTATTATTATCAATCTAACTCAAATTATTAGCCACATTATGCTTATATGATCGATAGAACTACAATTACTATACTTATTACTCTTGTTATTATCAATCTAGCTCATATTATTAACCATATTATGCAGACATGATCGATAGAACTACAGCTACTATACTCATTACTCTTATTATTATCAATCTAACTCATATTATTAGCCATACTATGCTTATATGATCGATAGAACTACAAGTACTATACTCATGACTCTTATTATTATCAATCTAACTAATATTATTAGCCATATTATGCTTGTATGATCGGTAGAACGATAATTACTATACTTATTACTCTTATTATTATCAATCTAACTCATATTATTAGCCATATTATGCTTATATGATCGATAGAACGACAATTACTATACTCATTACTCTTATTATTATCAATCTAACTCATATTATTAGCCATATTATGCTTATGTGATCGATAGAACGACAATTACTATACTTATTACTCTTATTATTATCAATCTAACTCATATTATTAGCCATACTATGCTTATATGATCGACAGAACGCCAATTACTATACTCATCACTCTTATTGTTATCAATCTAACTCATATTATTAGCCATATTATGCTTATATGATCAATAGAACGACAATTACTATACTTTTTACTCTTATTATTATCAATCTAACTCATATTATTAACCATATTATGCAGATATGATCGATAGAGCTACAACTACTATACTCATTACTCTTATTTTTATCAATCTAACTCATATTGTTAGCCATATTATGCTTATATGATTGATAGAACGACAATTACTATACTTATTACACTCATTGTTATCAATCTAACTCATATTATTAGCCATATAATGCTTATATGATCGGTAGAACGATAATTACTATACTTATTTCTCTTATTATTATCAATCTAACTCATATTATTAGCCACATTATGCTTGTATGATCGGTGGAACGATAATTACTATACATATTACTCTTATTATTATCAATCTAACTCATATTATTAGCCATATTATGCTTATATGACCGATCGAACTACAATTACTATACATATTACTCTTATTATTATCAATCTAGCTCATATTATTAACCATATTATGCAGACATGATCGATAGAACTACAACTACTATACTCATTACTCTTATTATTATCAATCTAACTCATATTATTAGCCATTTTATGCTTATATGATCGATAGAACGACAATTACTATACTCATAACTCTTATTATTATCAATCTAACTCATATTATTAGCCATATTATGCTTATGTGATCAATAGAACGACAATTACTATACTTTTTACTCTGATTATTATCAATCTAACTCATATTATTAGCCATACTATGCTTATATGATCGATAGAACGACAATTACTATACTTATTACTCTTATTATTATCAACCTAACTCATATTATTAGCCATATTATGCTTATATGATCGATAGAACGACAATTACTATACTCATTACTCTTACTATTATCAATCTAACTCATATTATTAGCCATTTTATGCTTATATGATCGATAGAACGACAATTACTATACTCACAACTCTTATTATTATCAATCTAACTAATATTATTAGCCATATTATGCTTATGTGATCGATAGAACGACAATTACTATACTTATTACTCTTATTACTATCAATCTAACTCATATTATTAGCCATACTATGCTTATATGATCGATAGAACTACAAGTACTATACTCATGACTCTTATTATTATCAATCTAACTAATATTATTAGCCATATTATGCTTATGTGATCGATAGAACGACAATTACTATACTTATTGCTCATATTATTATCAATCTAACTCATATTATTAGCCATATTCTGCTTATATGATCGATAGGACGACAATTACTATACTCATTACTCTTATTGTTATCAATCTAACTCATATTATTAGCCATATTATGCTTATGTGATCGATAGAACGACAATTACTATACTTATTGTTCTTATTATTATCAATCTAACTCATATTATTAGCCATATTATGCTTATATGATCGACAGAACGCCAATTACTATACTCATCACTCTTATTGTTATCAATCTAACTCATATTATTAGCCATATTATGCTTATATGATCAATAGAACGACAATTACTATACTTTTTACTCTTATTATTATCAATCTAACTCATATTATTAACCATATTATGCAGATATGATCGATAGAACTACAACTACTATACTCATTACTCTTATTATTATCAATCTAACTCATATTATTAGCCATATTATGCTTATATGACCGATCGAACTACAATTACTATACATATTACTCTTATTATTATCAATCTAGCTCATATTATTAACCATATTATGCAGACATGATCGATAGAACTACAAGTACTATACTCATGACTCTTATTATTATCAATCTAACTAATATTATTAGCCATATTATGCTTGTATGATCGGTAGAACGATAATTACTATACTTATTACTCTTATTATTATCAATCTAACTCATATTATTAGCCATATTATGCTTATATGATCGATAGAACGACAATTACTATACTCATTACTCTTATTATTATCAATCTAACTCATATTATTAGCCATATTATGCTTATGTGATCGATAGAACGACAATTACTATACTTATTACTCTTATTATTATCAATCTAACTCATATTATTAGCCATACTATGCTTATATGATCGATGGAACGACAATTACTATGCTCACTACTCTTATTATTATCAATCTAACTCATATTATTAGCCATATTATGCTTATGTGATCGATAGAACGACAATTACTATACTTATTGCTCATATTATTATCAATCTAACTCATATTATTAGCCATATTCTGCTTATATGATCGATAGGACGACAATTACTATACTCATTACTCTTATTGTTATCAATCTAACTCATATTATTAGCCATATTATGCTTATGTGATCGATAGAACGACAATTACTATACTTATTGTTCTTATTATTATCAATCTAACTCATATTATTAGCCATATTATGCTTATATGATCGACAGAACGCCAATTACTATACTCATCACTCTTATTGTTATCAATCTAACTCATATTATTAGCCATATTATGCTTATATGATCAATAGAACGACAATTACTATACTTTTTACTCTTGTTATTATCAATCTAAGTCATATTATTAACCATATTATGCAGATATGATCGATAGAGCTACAACTACTATACTCATTACTCTTATTATTATCAATCTAACTCATATTGTTAGCCATATTATGCTTATATGATTGATAGAACGACAATTACTATACTTATTACACTCATTGTTATCAATCTAACTCATATTATTAGCCATATAATGCTTATATGATCGGTAGAACCATAATTACTATACTTATTTCTCTTATTATTATCAATCTAACTCATATTATTAGCCACATTATGCTTGTATGATCGGTGGAACGATAATTACTATACTTATTACTCTTATTATTATCAATCTAACTCATATTATTAGCCATATTATGCTTATATGACCGATCGAACTACAATTACTATACATATTACTCTTATTATTATCAGTCTAGCTCATATTATTAACCATATTATGCAGACATGATCGATAGAACTACAACTACTATACTCATTACTCTTATTATTATCAATCTAACTCATATTATTAGCCATATTATGCTTATGTGATCAATAGAACGACAATTACTATACTCGTTACTCTTACTATTATCAATCTAACTCATATTATTAGCCATTTTATGCTTATATGATCGATAGAACGACAATTACTATACTCATAACTCTTATTATTATCAATCTAACTCATATTATTAGCCATATTATGCTTATGTGATCAATAGAACGACAATTACTATACTTTTTACTCTGATTATTATCAATCTAACTCATATTATTAGCCATACTATGCATATATGATCGATAGAACGACAATTACTATACTTATTACTCTTATTATTATCAACCTAACTCATATTATTAGCCATATTATGCTTATATGATCGATAGAACGACAATTACTATACTCATTACTCTTACTATTATCAATCTAACTCATATTATTAGCCATTTTATGCTTATATGATCGATAGAACGACAATTACTATACTCACAACTCTTATTATTATCAATCTAACTAATATTATTAGCCATATTATGCTTATGTGATCGATAGAACGACAATTACTATACTTATTACTCTTATTACTATCAATCTAACTCATATTATTAGCCATACTATGCTTATATGATCGATAGAACTACAAGTACTATACTCATGACTCTTATTATTATCAATCTAACTAATATTATTAGCCATATTATGCTTATGTGATCGATAGAACGACAATTACTATACTTATTGCTCATATTATTATCAATCTAACTCATATTATTAGCCATATTCTGCTTATATGATCGATAGGACGACAATTACTATACTCATTACTCTTATTGTTATCAATCTAACTCATATTATTAGCCATATTATGCTTATGTGATCGATAGAACGACAATTACTATACTTATTGTTCTTATTATTATCAATCTAACTCATATTATTAGCCATATTATGCTTATATGATCGACAGAACGCCAATTACTATACTCATCACTCTTATTGTTATCAATCTAACTCATATTATTAGCCATATTATGCTTATATGATCAATAGAACGACAATTACTATACTTTTTACTCTTATTATTATCAATCTAACTCATATTATTAACCATATTATGCAGATATGATCGATAGAACTACAACTACTATACTCATTACTCTTATTATTATCAATCTAACTCATATTATTAGCCATATTATGCTTATATGACCGATCGAACTACAATTACTATACATATTACTCTTATTATTATCAATCTAGCTCATATTATTAACCATATTATGCAGACATGATCGATAGAACTACAAGTACTATACTCATGACTCTTATTATTATCAATCTAACTAATATTATTAGCCATATTATGCTTGTATGATCGGTAGAACGATAATTACTATACTTATTACTCTTATTATTATCAATCTAACTCATATTATTAGCCATATTATGCTTATATGATCGATAGAACGACAATTACTATACTCATTACTCTTATTATTATCAATCTAACTCATATTATTAGCCATATTATGCTTATGTGATCGATAGAACGACAATTACTATACTTATTACTCTTATTATTATCAATCTAACTCATATTATTAGCCATACTATGCTTATATGATCGATGGAACGACAATTACTATGCTCACTACTCTTATTATTATCAATCTAACTCATATTATTAGCCATATTATGCTTATGTGATCGATAGAACGACAATTACTATACTTATTGCTCATATTATTATCAATCTAACTCATATTATTAGCCATATTCTGCTTATATGATCGATAGGACGACAATTACTATACTCATTACTCTTATTGTTATCAATCTAACTCATATTATTAGCCATATTATGCTTATGTGATCGATAGAACGACAATTACTATACTTATTGTTCTTATTATTATCAATCTAACTCATATTATTAGCCATATTATGCTTATATGATCGACAGAACGCCAATTACTATACTCATCACTCTTATTGTTATCAATCTAACTCATATTATTAGCCATATTATGCTTATATGATCAATAGAACGACAATTACTATACTTTTTACTCTTATTATTATCAATCTAAGTCATATTATTAACCATATTATGCAGATATGATCGATAGAGCTACAACTACTATACTCATTACTCTTATTATTATCAATCTAACTCATATTGTTAGCCATATTATGCTTATATGATTGATAGAACGACAATTACTATACTTATTACACTCATTGTTATCAATCTAACTCATATTATTAGCCATATAATGCTTATATGATCGGTAGAACCATAATTACTATACTTATTTCTCTTATTATTATCAATCTAACTCATATTATTAGCCACATTATGCTTGTATGATCGGTGGAACGATAATTACTATACTTATTACTCTTATTATTATCAATCTAACTCATATTATTAGCCATATTATGCTTATATGACCGATCGAACTACAATTACTATACATATTACTCTTATTATTATCAACCTAACTCATATTATTAGCCATATTATGCTTATATGATCGATAGAACGACAATTACTATACTCATTACTCTTACTATTATCAATCTAACTCATATTATTAGCCATTTTATGCTTATATGATCGATAGAACGACAATTACTATACTCATAACTCTTATTATTATCAATCTAACTCATATTATTAGCCATATTATGCTTATGTGATCAATAGAACGACAATTACTATACTTTTTACTCTGATTATTATCAATCTAACTCATATTATTAGCCATACTATGCATATATGATCGATAGAACGACAATTACTATACTTATTACTCTTATTATTATCAACCTAACTCATATTATTAGCCATATTATGCTTATATGATCGATAGAACGACAATTACTATACTCATTACTCTTACTATTATCAATCTAACTCATATTATTAGCCATTTTATGCTTATATGATCGATAGAACGACAATTCCTATACTCACAACTCTTATTATTATCAATCTAACTAATATTATTAGCCATATTATGCTTATGTGATCGATAGAACGACAATTACTATACTTATTACTCTTATTACTATCAATCTAACTCATATTATTAGCCATATTATGCTTATATGATCGGTAGAACGATAATTACTATACTTATTACACTTATTATTATCAATCTAACTCAAATTATTAGCCACATTATGCTTATATGATCGATAGAACGACAATTACTATACTTAATACACTAACTATTATCAATCTAACTCATATTATTAGCCATATTATGCTTATATGATCGATAGAACGACAATTACTATACTTATTGCTCATATTATTATCAATCTAACTCATATTATTAGCCATATTCTGCTTATATGATCGATAGGACGACAATTACTATACTCATTACTCTTATTGTTATCAATCTAACTCATATTATTAGCCATATTATGCTTATATGATCGGTAGAACGATAATTACTATACTTATTACACTTATTATTATCAATCTAACTCAAATTATTAGCCACATTATGCTTATATGATCGATAGAACTACAATTACTATACTTATTACTCTTGTTATTATCAATCTAGCTCATATTATTAACCATATTATGCAGACATGATCGATAGAACTACAGCTACTATACTCATTACTCTTATTATTATCAATCTAACTCAGATTATTAGCCATACTATGCTTATATGATCGATAGAACTACAAGTACTATACTCATGACTCTTATTATTATCAATCTAACTAATATTATTAGCCATATTATGCTTGTATGATCGGTAGAACGATAATTACTATACTTATTACTCTTATTATTATCAATCTAACTCATATTATTAGCCATATTATGCTTATATGATCGATAGAACGACAATTACTATACTCATTACTCTTATTATTATCAATCTAACTCATATTATTAGCCATATTATGCTTATGTGATCGATAGAACGACAATTACTATACTTATTACTCTTATTATTATCAATCTAACTCATATTATTAGCCATACTATGCTTATATGATCGATGGAACGACAATTACTATGCTCACTACTCTTATTATTATCAATCTAACTCATATTATTAACCATATTATGCAGATATGATCGATAGAACTACAACTACTATACTCATTACTCTTATTATTATCAATCTAACTCATATTATTAGCCATATTATGCTTATATGACCGATCGAACTACAATTACTATACATATTACTCTTATTATTATCAATCTAGCTCATATTATTAACCATATTATGCAGACATGATCGATAGAACTACAACTACTATACTCATTACTCTTATTATTATCAATCTAACTCATATTATTAGCCATACTATGCTTATATGATCGATAGAACGACAATTACTATACTTATTACTCTTATTATTATCAACCTAACTCATATTATTAGCCATATTATGCTTATATGATCGATAGAACGACAATTACTATACTGATTACTCTTACTATTATCAATCTAACTCATATTATTAGTCATTTTATGCTTATATGATCGATAGAACGACAATTACTATACTCACAACTCTTATTATTATCAATCTAACTAATATTACTAGCCATATTATGCTTATGTGATTGATAGAACGACAATTACTATACTTATTACACTCATTGTTATGAATCTAACTCATATTATTAACCATATTATGCTTATATGATCGATAGAACGACAATTACTATACTTAATACACTAACTATTATCAATCTAACTCATATTATTAGCCATATTATGCTTATATGATCGATAGAACGACAATTACTATACTTTTTACTCTTATTATTATCAATCTAACTCATATTATTAACCATATTATGCTTATATGATCGATAGAACGACAATTACTATACTTAATACACTAACTATTATCAATCTAACTCATATTATTAGCCATATTCTGCTTATATGATCGAGAGATCGACAATTTCTATGCTCACTACTCTTATTATTATCAATCTAACTCATATTATTAGCCATATTATGCTTATATGATCGATAGAACGACAATTACTATAGCTTTTACTCTTATTATTATCAATCTAACTCATATTATTAGCCATACTATGCTTATATGATCGATAGAACGACAATTACTATGCTCACTACTCTTATCATTATCAATCTAACTCATATTATTAGCCATATATGCTTATATGATCGGTAGAACGATAATTACTATACTTATTACTCTTAATATTATCAATCTAACTCATATTATTAATCATATTATTCTTATATGAGCAATAGAACTACAATTACTATACTTATTACACTCACTATTATCAATCTAACTCATATTATTAGCCATATTATGCTTATATGATCGACAGAACGACAATTACTATACTTATTACACTAACTATTATCGATCTAACTCATATTATTAGCCATATAATGCTTATATGATCGGTAGAACGATAATTACTATACTTATTTCTCTTATTATTATCAATCTAACTCATATTATTAGCCATATTATGCTTGTATGATCGGTGGAACGATAATTACTATACTTATTACTCTTATTATTATCAATCTAACCCATATTATTAGCCATATTATGCTTATATGACCGATCGAACTACAATTACTATACATATTACTCTTATTATTATCAATCTAGCTCATATTATCAACCATATTATGCAGATATGATCGAGAGAACTACAAGTACTATACTCATGACTCTCATTATTATCAATCTAACTAATATTATTAGCCATATTATGCTTGTATGATCGGTAGAACGATAATTACTATACTTATTACTCTTATTATTATCAATCTAACTCATATTATTAGCCATATTATGCTTATATGATCGATAGAACAACAATTACTATACTCATTACTCTTATTATTATCAATCTAACTCATATTATTAGCCATATTATGCTTATGTGATCGATAGAACGACAATTACTATACTTATTACTCTTATTATTATCAATCTAACTCATATTATTAGCCATACTATGCTTATATGATCGATAGAACGACAATTACTATGCTCACTACACTTATTATTATCAATCTAACTCATATTATTAGCCATATTCTGCTTATATGATCGATAGGACGACAATTACTATACTCATTACTCTTATTGTTATCAATCTAACTCATATTATTAGCCATATTATGCTTATGTGATCGATAGAACGACAATTACTATACTCATCACTCTTACTATTATCAATCTAACTCATATTATTAGCCATATTATGCTTATGTGATCGATAGAACGACAATTACTATACTTATTACTCTTATTATTATCAATCTAACTCATATTATTAGCCATATTATGCTTGTATGATCGGTGGAACGATAATTACTATACTTATTACTCTTATTATTATCAATCTAACCCATATTATTAGCCATATTATGCTTATATGACCGATCGAACTACAATTACTATACATATTACTCTTATTATTATCAATCTAGCTCATATTATCAACCATATTATGCAGATATGATCGAGAGAACTACAAGTACTATACCCATGACTCTCATTATTATCAATCTAACTCATATTATTAGCCATTTTATGCTTATATGATCGATAGAACGACAATTACTATACTCATAACTCTTATTATTATCAATCTAACTCATATTATTAGCCATATTATGCTTATGTGATCAATAGAACGACAATTACTATACTTTTTACTCTGATTATTATCAATCTAACTCATATTATTAGCCATACTATGCTTATATGATCGATAGAACGACAATTACTATACTTATTACTCTTATTATTATCAACCTAACTCATATTATTAGCCATATTATGCTTATATGATCGATAGAACGACAATTACTATACTCATTACTCTTACTATTATCAATCTAACTCATATTATTAGCCATTTTATGCTTATATGATCGATAGAACGACAATTACTATACTCACAACTCTTATTATTATCAATCTAACTAATAGTATTAGCCATATTATGCTTATGTGATCGATAGAACGACAATTACTATACTTATTACTCTTATTATTATCAATCTAACTCATATTATTAGCCATACTATGCTTATATGATCGATAGAACGACAATTACTATACTATTTACTCTTATTATTATCAACCTAACTCATATTATTAGCCATATTATGCTTATATGATTGATAGAACGACAATTACTATACTTATTACACTCATTGTTATCAATCTAACTCATATTATTAACCATATTATGCTTATATGATCGATAGAACGACAATTACTATACTTTTTACTCTTATTATTATCAATCTAACTCATATTATTAGCCATATTATGCTTATATGATCGATAGAACGACAATTACTATACTTTTTACTCTTATTATTATCAATCTAACTCATATTATTAGCCATATTATGCTTATATGATCGGTAGAACGATAATTACTATACTTATTACACTTATTATTATCAATCTAACTCAAATTATTAGCCACATTATGCTTATATGATCGATAGAATTACAATTACTATACATATTACTCTTATTATTATCAATCTAGCTCATATTATTAACCATATTATGCAGATATGATCGAGAGAACTACAAGTACTATACTCATGACTCTCATTATTATCAATCTAACTAATATTATTAGCCATATTATGCTTGTATGATCGGTAGAACGATAATTACTATACTTATTACTCTTATTATTATCAATCTAACTCATATTATTAGCCATATTATGCTTATATGATCGATAGAACAACAATTACTATACTCATTACTCTTATTATTATCAATCTAACTCATATTATTAGCCATATTATGCTTATGTGATCGATAGAACGACAATTACTATACTTATTACTCTTATTATTATCAATCTAACTCATATTATTAGCCATACTATGCTTATATGATCGATAGAACGACAATTACTATGCTCACTACACTTATTATTATCAATCTAACTCATATTATTAGCCATATTCTGCTTATATGATCGATAGGACGACAATTACTATACTCATTACTCTTATTGTTATCAATCTAACTCATATTATTAGCCATATTATGCTTATGTGATCGATAGAACGACAATTACTATACTCATTACTCTTACTATTATCAATCTAACTCATATTATTAGCCATTTTATGCTTATATGATCGATAGAACGACAATTACTATACTCATAACTCTTATTATTATCAATGTAACTCATATTATTAGCCATATTATGCTTATGTGATCAATAGAACGACAATTACTATACTTTTTACTCTGATTATTATCAATCTAACTCATATTATTAGCCATACTATGCTTATATGATCGATAGAACGACAATTACTATACTTATTACTCTTATTATTATCAACCTAACTCATATTATTAGCCATATTATGCTTATATGATCGATAGAACGACAATTACTATACTCATTACTCTTACTATTATCAATCTAACTCATATTATTAGCCATTTTATGCTTATATGATCGATAGAACGACAATTACTATACTCATAACTCTTATTATTATCAATCTAACTAATAGTATTAGCCATATTATGCTTATGTGATCGATAGAACGACAATTACTATACTTATTACTCTTATTATTATCAATCTAACTCATATTATTAGCCATACTATGCTTATATGATCGATAGAACGACAATTACTATACTATTTACTCTTATTATTATCAACCTAACTCATATTATTAGCCATATTATGCTTATATGATTGATAGAACGACAATTACTATACTTATTACACTCATTGTTATCAATCTAACTCATATTATTAACCATATTATGCTTATATGATCGATAGAACGACAATTACTATACTTTTTACTCTTATTATTATCAATCTAACTCATATTATTAGCCATATTATGCTTATATGATCGATAGAACGACAATTACTATACTTTTTACTCTTATTATTATCAATCTAACTCATATTATTAGCCATATTATGCTTATATGATCGGTAGAACGATAATTACTATACTTATTACACTTATTATTATCAATCTAACTCAAATTATTAGCCACATTATGCTTATATGATCGATAGAACTACAATTACTATACTTATCACTCTTGTTATTATCAATCTAGCTCTTATTATTAACCATATTATGCAGACATGATCGATAGAACTACAACTACTATACTCATTACTCTTATTATTATCAATTTAACTCATATTATTAGCCATATTATGCTTATGTGATCGATAGAACGACAATTACTATACTTATTACTCTTATTATTATCAATCTAACTAATAGTATTAGCCATATTATGCTTATGTGATCGATAGAACGACAATTACTATACTTATTACTCTTATTATTATCAATCTAACTCATATTATTAGCCATACTATGCTTATATGATCGATAGAACGACAATTACTATACTTATTACTCTTATTATTATCAACCTAACCCATATTATTAGCCATATTATGCTTATGTGATCGATAGAACGACAATTACTATACTTATTACTCTTATTATTATCAATCTAACTCATCTTATTAGCCATATTATGCTTATGTGATCGATAGAACGACAATTACTATACTTATTACTCCTATTATTATCAATCAAACTCATATTATTAGCCATACTATGCTTATATGATCGATGGAACGACAATTACTATGCTCACTACTCTTATTATTATCAATCGAACTCATATTATTAGCCATATTATGGTTATATGACCGATAGAACGACAATTACAATACTTATTACTCTTATTATTATCAATCAAACTCATATTATTAATCATATTATGCTTATATGAGCAATAGAACTACAATTACTATACTTCTTACACTCACTATTATCAATCTAACTCATATTATTAGCCATATTATGCTTATATGATCGATAGAACGACAATTACTATACTTTTTACTCTGATTATTATCAATCTAACTCATATTATTAGCCATACTATGCTTATATGATCGATAGAACGACAATTTCTATACTTATTACTCTTATTATTATCAATCTAACTCATATTATTAGCCATTTTATGCTTATATGATCGATAGCACGATAATTACTATACTTATTACACTTATTATTATCAATCTAACTCAAATTATTAGCCACATTATGCTTATATGATCGATAGAACTACAATTACTATACTTATTACTCTTATTATTATTAATCTAGCTCATATTATTAACCATATTATGCAGACATGATCGATAGAACTACAACTACTATACTCATTACTCTTATTATTATCAATCTAACTCATATTATTAGCCATATTATGCTTATGTGATCAATAGAACGACAATTACTATACTTTTTACTCTGATTATTATCAATCTAACTCATATTATTAGCCATACTATGCTTATATGATCGATAGAACGACAATTACTATACTTATTACTCTTATTATTATCAACCTAACTCATATTATTAGCCTAATTATGCTTATATGATCGATAGAACGACAATTACTATACTCATTACTCTTACTACTATCAATCTAACTCATATTATTAGCCATTTTATGCTTATATGATCGAGAGAACGACAATTACTATACTTATTACACTCACTATTATCAATCTAACTCATATTATTAACCATATTATGCTTATATGATCGACAGAACGTCAATTACTATACTTATTACACTAACTATTATCAATCTAACTCATATTATTAGCCATATTATGCTTATATGATCGATAGAACGACAATTACTATACTTTTTACTCTTATTATTATCAATCTAACTCATATTATTAGCCATATTATGCTTATATGATCGGTAGAACGATAATTACTATACTTATTACACTTATTATTATCAATCTAACTCGAATTATTAGCCACATTATGCTTATATGATCGATAGAACTACAATTACTATACTTATCACTCTTGTTATTATCAATCTAGCTCTTATTATTAACCATATTATGCAGACATGATCGATAGAACTACAACTACTATACTCATTACTCTTATTATTATCAATTTAACTCATATTATTAGCAATATTATGCTTATGTGATCGATAGAACGACAATTACTATACTTATTACTCCTATTACTATCAATCAAACTCATATTATTAGCCATACTATGCTTATATGATCGATGGAACGGCAATTACTATGCTCATTACTCTTATTATTATCAATCTAACTCATATTATTAGCCATATTATGCTTATGTGATCGATAGAACGACAATTACTATACTTATTGCTCATATTATTATCAATCTAACTCATATTATTAGCCATATTCTGCTTATATGATCGATAGGACGACAATTACTATACTCATTACTCTTATTATTATCAATCTAACTCATATTATTAGCCATATTATGCTTACATGATCGATAGGACGACAATTAGTATACTCATTACTCTTATTATTATCAATCTAACTCATATTATTAGCCATATTATGCTTATATGATCGATAGGACGACAATTACTATACTCATTACTCTTATTATTATCAATCTAACTCATATTATTAGCCATATTATGCTTATATGATCGATCTAACGACAATTAATATACTTATTACTCTTATTATTATCAATCTAACTCATATTATTAGCCATATTATGCTTATATGATCGATAGAACGACAATTACTCTACTTATTACTCTCATTATTATCAATCTAACTCATATTATTAGCCATATTATGGTTATATGGCCGATAGAACGACAATTACTATACTTATTACTCTTATTATTATCAATCTAACTCATATTATTAGCCATATTATGCTTATATGATCGATAGAACGACAATTACTTTACTTACTACTCTCATTATTATCAATCTAACTCATATTATTAGCCATACTATGGTTATATGACCGATAGAACGACAATTACTATGCTTATTACTCTTATTATTATCAATCTAACCCATATTACTAGCCATATTATGCTCATATGATCGATAGGACGACAATTACTATACTCATTACTCTTATTATTATCAATCTAACTCATATTATTAGCCATATTATGCTTATATGATCGATCTAACGACAATTAATATACTTATTACTCTTATTATTATCAATCTAACTCATATTATTAGCCATATTATGCTTATGTGATCGATAGAACGACAATTACTATACTTATTACTCTTATTATTATCAATCTAACTCATATTATTAGCCATACTATGCTTATATGATCGATGGAACGACAATTACTATGCTCACTACTCTTATTATTATCAATCTAACTCATATTATTAACCATATTATGCAGATATGATCGATAGAACTACAACTACTATACTCATTACTCTTATTATTATCAATCTAACTCATATTATTAGCCATATTATGCTTATATGACCGATCGAACTACAATTACTATACATATTACTCTTATTATTATCAATCTAGCTCATATTATTAACCATATTATGCAGACATGATCGATAGAACTACAACTACTATACTCATTACTCTTATTATTATCAATCTAACTCATATTATTAGCCATACTATGCTTATATGATCGATAGAACGACAATTACTATACTTATTACTCTTATTATTATCAACCTAACTCATATTATTAGCCATATTATGCTTATATGATCGATAGAACGACAATTACTATACTGATTACTCTTACTATTATCAATCTAACTCATATTATTAGTCATTTTATGCTTATATGATCGATAGAACGACAATTACTATACTCACAACTCTTATTATTATCAATCTAACTAATATTACTAGCCATATTATGCTTATGTGATTGATAGAACGACAATTACTATACTTATTACACTCATTGTTATGAATCTAACTCATATTATTAACCATATTATGCTTATATGATCGATAGAACGACAATTACTATACTTAATACACTAACTATTATCAATCTAACTCATATTATTAGCCATATTATGCTTATATGATCGATAGAACGACAATTACTATACTTTTTACTCTTATTATTATCAATCTAACTCATATTATTAACCATATTATGCTTATATGATCGATAGAACGACAATTACTATACTTAATACACTAACTATTATCAATCTAACTCATATTATTAGCCATATTCTGCTTATATGATCGAGAGATCGACAATTTCTATGCTCACTACTCTTATTATTATCAATCTAACTCATATTATTAGCCATATTATGCTTATATGATCGATAGAACGACAATTACTATAGCTTTTACTCTTATTATTATCAATCTAACTCATATTATTAGCCATACTATGCTTATATGATCGATAGAACGACAATTACTATGCTCACTACTCTTATCATTATCAATCTAACTCATATTATTAGCCATATATGCTTATATGATCGGTAGAACGATAATTACTATACTTATTACTCTTAATATTATCAATCTAACTCATATTATTAATCATATTATTCTTATATGAGCAATAGAACTACAATTACTATACTTATTACACTCACTATTATCAATCTAACTCATATTATTAGCCATATTATGCTTATATGATCGACAGAACGACAATTACTATACTTATTACACTAACTATTATCGATCTAACTCATATTATTAGCCATATAATGCTTATATGATCGGTAGAACGATAATTACTATACTTATTTCTCTTATTATTATCAATCTAACTCATATTATTAGCCATATTATGCTTGTATGATCGGTGGAACGATAATTACTATACTTATTACTCTTATTATTATCAATCTAACCCATATTATTAGCCATATTATGCTTATATGACCGATCGAACTACAATTACTATACATATTACTCTTATTATTATCAATCTAGCTCATATTATCAACCATATTATGCAGATATGATCGAGAGAACTACAAGTACTATACTCATGACTCTCATTATTATCAATCTAACTAATATTATTAGCCATATTATGCTTGTATGATCGGTAGAACGATAATTACTATACTTATTACTCTTATTATTATCAATCTAACTCATATTATTAGCCATATTATGCTTATATGATCGATAGAACAACAATTACTATACTCATTACTCTTATTATTATCAATCTAACTCATATTATTAGCCATATTATGCTTATGTGATCGATAGAACGACAATTACTATACTTATTACTCTTATTATTATCAATCTAACTCATATTATTAGCCATACTATGCTTATATGATCGATAGAACGACAATTACTATGCTCACTACACTTATTATTATCAATCTAACTCATATTATTAGCCATATTCTGCTTATATGATCGATAGGACGACAATTACTATACTCATTACTCTTATTGTTATCAATCTAACTCATATTATTAGCCATATTATGCTTATGTGATCGATAGAACGACAATTACTATACTCATCACTCTTACTATTATCAATCTAACTCATATTATTAGCCATATTATGCTTATGTGATCGATAGAACGACAATTACTATACTTATTACTCTTATTATTATCAATCTAACTCATATTATTAGCCATATTATGCTTGTATGATCGGTGGAACGATAATTACTATACTTATTACTCTTATTATTATCAATCTAACCCATATTATTAGCCATATTATGCTTATATGACCGATCGAACTACAATTACTATACATATTACTCTTATTATTATCAATCTAGCTCATATTATCAACCATATTATGCAGATATGATCGAGAGAACTACAAGTACTATACCCATGACTCTCATTATTATCAATCTAACTCATATTATTAGCCATTTTATGCTTATATGATCGATAGAACGACAATTACTATACTCATAACTCTTATTATTATCAATCTAACTCATATTATTAGCCATATTATGCTTATGTGATCAATAGAACGACAATTACTATACTTTTTACTCTGATTATTATCAATCTAACTCATATTATTAGCCATACTATGCTTATATGATCGATAGAACGACAATTACTATACTTATTACTCTTATTATTATCAACCTAACTCATATTATTAGCCATATTATGCTTATATGATCGATAGAACGACAATTACTATACTCATTACTCTTACTATTATCAATCTAACTCATATTATTAGCCATTTTATGCTTATATGATCGATAGAACGACAATTACTATACTCACAACTCTTATTATTATCAATCTAACTAATAGTATTAGCCATATTATGCTTATGTGATCGATAGAACGACAATTACTATACTTATTACTCTTATTATTATCAATCTAACTCATATTATTAGCCATACTATGCTTATATGATCGATAGAACGACAATTACTATACTATTTACTCTTATTATTATCAACCTAACTCATATTATTAGCCATATTATGCTTATATGATTGATAGAACGACAATTACTATACTTATTACACTCATTGTTATCAATCTAACTCATATTATTAACCATATTATGCTTATATGATCGATAGAACGACAATTACTATACTTTTTACTCTTATTATTATCAATCTAACTCATATTATTAGCCATATTATGCTTATATGATCGATAGAACGACAATTACTATACTTTTTACTCTTATTATTATCAATCTAACTCATATTATTAGCCATATTATGCTTATATGATCGGTAGAACGATAATTACTATACTTATTACACTTATTATTATCAATCTAACTCAAATTATTAGCCACATTATGCTTATATGATCGATAGAATTACAATTACTATACATATTACTCTTATTATTATCAATCTAGCTCATATTATTAACCATATTATGCAGATATGATCGAGAGAACTACAAGTACTATACTCATGACTCTCATTATTATCAATCTAACTAATATTATTAGCCATATTATGCTTGTATGATCGGTAGAACGATAATTACTATACTTATTACTCTTATTATTATCAATCTAACTCATATTATTAGCCATATTATGCTTATATGATCGATAGAACAACAATTACTATACTCATTACTCTTATTATTATCAATCTAACTCATATTATTAGCCATATTATGCTTATGTGATCGATAGAACGACAATTACTATACTTATTACTCTTATTATTATCAATCTAACTCATATTATTAGCCATACTATGCTTATATGATCGATAGAACGACAATTACTATGCTCACTACACTTATTATTATCAATCTAACTCATATTATTAGCCATATTCTGCTTATATGATCGATAGGACGACAATTACTATACTCATTACTCTTATTGTTATCAATCTAACTCATATTATTAGCCATATTATGCTTATGTGATCGATAGAACGACAATTACTATACTCATTACTCTTACTATTATCAATCTAACTCATATTATTAGCCATTTTATGCTTATATGATCGATAGAACGACAATTACTATACTCATAACTCTTATTATTATCAATGTAACTCATATTATTAGCCATATTATGCTTATGTGATCAATAGAACGACAATTACTATACTTTTTACTCTGATTATTATCAATCTAACTCATATTATTAGCCATACTATGCTTATATGATCGATAGAACGACAATTACTATACTTATTACTCTTATTATTATCAACCTAACTCATATTATTAGCCATATTATGCTTATATGATCGATAGAACGACAATTACTATACTCATTACTCTTACTATTATCAATCTAACTCATATTATTAGCCATTTTATGCTTATATGATCGATAGAACGACAATTACTATACTCATAACTCTTATTATTATCAATCTAACTAATAGTATTAGCCATATTATGCTTATGTGATCGATAGAACGACAATTACTATACTTATTACTCTTATTATTATCAATCTAACTCATATTATTAGCCATACTATGCTTATATGATCGATAGAACGACAATTACTATACTATTTACTCTTATTATTATCAACCTAACTCATATTATTAGCCATATTATGCTTATATGATTGATAGAACGACAATTACTATACTTATTACACTCATTGTTATCAATCTAACTCATATTATTAACCATATTATGCTTATATGATCGATAGAACGACAATTACTATACTTTTTACTCTTATTATTATCAATCTAACTCATATTATTAGCCATATTATGCTTATATGATCGATAGAACGACAATTACTATACTTTTTACTCTTATTATTATCAATCTAACTCATATTATTAGCCATATTATGCTTATATGATCGGTAGAACGATAATTACTATACTTATTACACTTATTATTATCAATCTAACTCAAATTATTAGCCACATTATGCTTATATGATCGATAGAACTACAATTACTATACTTATCACTCTTGTTATTATCAATCTAGCTCTTATTATTAACCATATTATGCAGACATGATCGATAGAACTACAACTACTATACTCATTACTCTTATTATTATCAATTTAACTCATATTATTAGCCATATTATGCTTATGTGATCGATAGAACGACAATTACTATACTTATTACTCTTATTATTATCAATCTAACTAATAGTATTAGCCATATTATGCTTATGTGATCGATAGAACGACAATTACTATACTTATTACTCTTATTATTATCAATCTAACTCATATTATTAGCCATACTATGCTTATATGATCGATAGAACGACAATTACTATACTTATTACTCTTATTATTATCAACCTAACCCATATTATTAGCCATATTATGCTTATGTGATCGATAGAACGACAATTACTATACTTATTACTCTTATTATTATCAATCTAACTCATCTTATTAGCCATATTATGCTTATGTGATCGATAGAACGACAATTACTATACTTATTACTCCTATTATTATCAATCAAACTCATATTATTAGCCATACTATGCTTATATGATCGATGGAACGACAATTACTATGCTCACTACTCTTATTATTATCAATCGAACTCATATTATTAGCCATATTATGGTTATATGACCGATAGAACGACAATTACAATACTTATTACTCTTATTATTATCAATCAAACTCATATTATTAATCATATTATGCTTATATGAGCAATAGAACTACAATTACTATACTTCTTACACTCACTATTATCAATCTAACTCATATTATTAGCCATATTATGCTTATATGATCGATAGAACGACAATTACTATACTTTTTACTCTGATTATTATCAATCTAACTCATATTATTAGCCATACTATGCTTATATGATCGATAGAACGACAATTTCTATACTTATTACTCTTATTATTATCAATCTAACTCATATTATTAGCCATTTTATGCTTATATGATCGATAGCACGATAATTACTATACTTATTACACTTATTATTATCAATCTAACTCAAATTATTAGCCACATTATGCTTATATGATCGATAGAACTACAATTACTATACTTATTACTCTTATTATTATTAATCTAGCTCATATTATTAACCATATTATGCAGACATGATCGATAGAACTACAACTACTATACTCATTACTCTTATTATTATCAATCTAACTCATATTATTAGCCATATTATGCTTATGTGATCAATAGAACGACAATTACTATACTTTTTACTCTGATTATTATCAATCTAACTCATATTATTAGCCATACTATGCTTATATGATCGATAGAACGACAATTACTATACTTATTACTCTTATTATTATCAACCTAACTCATATTATTAGCCTAATTATGCTTATATGATCGATAGAACGACAATTACTATACTCATTACTCTTACTACTATCAATCTAACTCATATTATTAGCCATTTTATGCTTATATGATCGAGAGAACGACAATTACTATACTTATTACACTCACTATTATCAATCTAACTCATATTATTAACCATATTATGCTTATATGATCGACAGAACGTCAATTACTATACTTATTACACTAACTATTATCAATCTAACTCATATTATTAGCCATATTATGCTTATATGATCGATAGAACGACAATTACTATACTTTTTACTCTTATTATTATCAATCTAACTCATATTATTAGCCATATTATGCTTATATGATCGGTAGAACGATAATTACTATACTTATTACACTTATTATTATCAATCTAACTCAAATTATTAGCCACATTATGCTTATATGATCGATAGAACTACAATTACTATACTTATCACTCTTGTTATTATCAATCTAGCTCTTATTATTAACCATATTATGCAGACATGATCGATAGAACTACAACTACTATACTCATTACTCTTATTATTATCAATTTAACTCATATTATTAGCAATATTATGCTTATGTGATCGATAGAACGACAATTACTATACTTATTACTCCTATTACTATCAATCAAACTCATATTATTAGCCATACTATGCTTATATGATCGATGGAACGGCAATTACTATGCTCATTACTCTTATTATTATCAATCTAACTCATATTATTAGCCATATTATGCTTATGTGATCGATAGAACGACAATTACTATACTTATTGCTCATATTATTATCAATCTAACTCATATTATTAGCCATATTCTGCTTATATGATCGATAGGACGACAATTACTATACTCATTACTCTTATTATTATCAATCTAACTCATATTATTAGCCATATTATGCTTACATGATCGATAGGACGACAATTAGTATACTCATTACTCTTATTATTATCAATCTAACTCATATTATTAGCCATATTATGCTTATATGATCGATCTAACGACAATTAATATACTTATTACTCTTATTATTATCAATCTAACTCATATTATTAGCCATATTATGCTTATATGATCGATAGAACGACAATTACTCTACTTATTACTCTCATTATTATCAATCTAACTCATATTATTAGCCATATTATGGTTATATGGCCGATAGAACGACAATTACTATACTTATTACTCTTATTATTATCAATCTAACTCATATTATTAGCCATATTATGCTTATATGATCGATAGAACGACAATTACTTTACTTACTACTCTCATTATTATCAATCTAACTCATATTATTAGCCATACTATGGTTATATGACCGATAGAACGACAATTACTATGCTTATTACTCTTATTATTATCAATCTAACCCATATTACTAGCCATATTATGCTCATATGATCGATAGGACGACAATTACTATACTCATTACTCTTATTATTATCAATCGAACTCATATTATTAGCCATATTATGCTTATATGATCGATAGAACGACAATTACTATACTTATTACTCTCATTATTATCAATCTAACTCATACTATTAGCCATATTATGGTTATATGACCGATAGAACGACAATTACTATACTTATTACTCTTATTATTATCAATCTAACTCATATTATTAGCCATACTATGGTTATATGACCGATAGAACGACAATTACTATGCTTATTACTCTTATTATTCTCAATCTAACTCATATTACTAGCCATATTATGCTCATATGATCGATAGGACGACAATTACTATACTCATTACTCTTATTATTATCAATCGAACTCATATTATTAGCCATATTATGCTTATATGATCGATAGAACGACAATTACTATACTTATTACTCTCATTATTATCAATCTAACTCATACTATTAGCCATATTATGGTTATATGACCGATAGAACGACAATTACTATACTTATTACTCTTATTATTATCAATCTAACTCATATTATTAGCCATATTATGCTTATATGATCGATAGAACGACAATTACTATACTCATTACTCTTATTATTATCAATCTAACTCATATTATTAGCCATATTATGCTTATGTGATCGATAGAACGACAATTACTATACTTATTACTCCTATTATTATCAATCAAACTCATATTATTAGCCATACTATGCTTATATGATCGATGGAACGACAATTACTATGCTCACTACTCTTATTATTATCAATCGAACTCATATTATTAGCCATATTATGGTTATATGACCGATAGAACGACAATTACAATACTTATTACTCTTATTATTATCAATCTAACACATATTAATAATCATATTATGCTTATATGAGCAATAGAACTACAATTACTATACTTATTACACTCACTGTTATCAATCTAACTCATATTATTAGCCATATTATGCTTATATGATCGACAGAACGACAATTACTATACTTATTACACTAACTATTATCAATCTAACTCATAATATTAGCCATATTATGCTTATATGATCGGTAGAACGATAATTACTATACTTATTACGCTTAATATTATCAATCTAACACATATTATTACCCACATTATGCTTGTATCATCGGTGGAACGACAATTACTATACTTATTACTCTTATTATTATCAATCTAACTCATATTATTAGCCATATTATGCTTATATGATCGATAGAACGACAATTACTTTACTTACTACTCTCATTATTATCAATCTAACTCATATTATTAGCCATACTATGGTTATATGACCGATAGAACGACAATTACTATGCTTATTACTCTTATTATTATCAATCTAACCCATATTACTAGCCATATTATGCTCATATGATCGATAGGACGACAATTACTATACTCATTACTCTTATTATTATCAATCGAACTCATATTATTAGCCATATTATGCTTATATGATCGATAGAACGACAATTACTATACTTATTACTCTCATTATTATCAATCTAACTCATACTATTAGCCATATTATGGTTATATGACCGATAGAACGACAATTACTATACTTATTACTCTTATTATTATCAATCTAACTCATATTATTAGCCATACTATGGTTATATGACCGATAGAACGACAATTACTATGCTTATTACTCTTATTATTCTCAATCTAACTCATATTACTAGCCATATTATGCTCATATGATCGATAGGACGACAATTACTATACTCATTACTCTTATTATTATCAATCGAACTCATATTATTAGCCATATTATGCTTATATGATCGATAGAACGACAATTACTATACTTATTACTCTCATTATTATCAATCTAACTCATACTATTAGCCATATTATGGTTATATGACCGATAGAACGACAATTACTATACTTATTACTCTTATTATTATCAATCTAACTCATATTATTAGCCATATTATGCTTATATGATCGATAGAACGACAATTACTATACTCATTACTCTTATTATTATCAATCTAACTCATATTATTAGCCATATTATGCTTATGTGATCGATAGAACGACAATTACTATACTTATTACTCCTATTATTATCAATCAAACTCATATTATTAGCCATACTATGCTTATATGATCGATGGAACGACAATTACTATGCTCACTACTCTTATTATTATCAATCGAACTCATATTATTAGCCATATTATGGTTATATGACCGATAGAACGACAATTACAATACTTATTACTCTTATTATTATCAATCTAACACATATTAATAATCATATTATGCTTATATGAGCAATAGAACTACAATTACTATACTTATTACACTCACTGTTATCAATCTAACTCATATTATTAGCCATATTATGCTTATATGATCGACAGAACGACAATTACTATACTTATTACACTAACTATTATCAATCTAACTCATAATATTAGCCATATTATGCTTATATGATCGGTAGAACGATAATTACTATACTTATTACGCTTAATATTATCAATCTAACACATATTATTACCCACATTATGCTTGTATCATCGGTGGAACGATAATTACTATACTTATTACTCTTATTATTATCAATCTAACTCATATTATTAGCCATATTATGCTTATATGACCGATCGAACTACAATTACTATACATATTACTCTTATTTTTATCAATCTAGCTCATATTATTAACCATATTATGCAGATATGATCGAGAGAACTACAAATACTATACTCATGACTCTTATTATTATCAATCTAACTAATATTATTAGCCATATTATGCTTGTATGATCGGTAGAACGATAATTACTATACTTATTACTCTTATTATTATCAATCTAACTCATATTATTACCCATATTATGCTTATATGATCGATAGAACGACAATTACTATACTCACTACTCTTATTATTATCAATCTAACTCATATTATTAGCCATATTATGCTTATATGATCGATAGAACGACAATTACTATACTCACAACTCTTATTATTATCAATCTGACTAATATTATTAGCCACATTATGCTTATATGATCGATAGAACTACAATTACTATACCTATTACTCTTGTTATTATCAATCTAGCTCATATTATTAACCATATTATGCAGACATGATCGATAGAACTACAACTACTATACTCATTACTCTTATTATTATCAATTTAACTCATATTATTAGCCATATTATGCTTATGTGATCGATAGAACGACAATTACTATACTTATTACTCCTATTATTATCAATCAAACTCATATTATTAGCCATACTATGCTTATATGATCGATGGTACGACAATTACTATGCTCACTACTCTTATTATTATCAATCTAACTCATATTATTAGCCATATTATGCTTATGTGATCGATAGAACGACAATTACTATACTTATTACTCTTATTATTATCAATCTAACTAATATTATTAGCCACATTATGCTTATATGATCGATAGAACTACAATTACTATACTTATTACTCTTGTTATTATCAAGCTAGCTCATATTATTAACCATATTATGCAGACATGATCGATAGAACTACAACTACTATACTCATTACTCTTATTATTATCAATTTAACTCATATTATTAGCCATATTATGCTTATGTGATCGATAGAACGACAATTACTATACTTATTACTCCTATTATTATCAATCAAACTCATATTATTAGCCATACTATGCTTATATGATCGATGGAACGACAATAACTATGCTCACCACTTTTATTATTATCAATCTAACTCATATTATTAGCCATATTATGCTTATGTGATCCATAGAACGACAATTACTATACTTATTGCTCATATTATTATCAATCTAACTCATATTATTAGCCATATTCTGCTTATATGATCGATAGGACGACAATTACTATACTCATTACTCTTATTGTTATCAATCTAACTCTTATTATTAGCCATATTATGCTTATATGATCGACAGAACGACAATTACTATACTTAATACACTAACTATTATCAATCTAACTTATATTATTAGCCATATTATGCTTATATGATCGATAGAACGACAATTACTATACTTAATACACTAACTATTATCAATCTAACTCATATTATTAGCCATATTATGCTTATATGATCGATAGAACGACAATTACTATACCCATTACTCTTACTATTATCAATCTAACTCATATTATGAGCCATTTTATGCTTATATGATCGAGAGATCGACAATTTCTATGCTCACTACTCTTATTATTATCAATCTAACTCATATTATTAGCCATATTATGCTTATATGATCGATAGAACGACAATT
This sequence comes from Megachile rotundata, assembly GCF_050947335.1. Classification (NCBI taxonomy): domain Eukaryota; kingdom Metazoa; phylum Arthropoda; class Insecta; order Hymenoptera; family Megachilidae; genus Megachile; species Megachile rotundata. The sequence goes on along the minus strand of NW_027474262.1, from coordinate 22,540 downwards.
ACTACAGTTTTTACTCTTATTATTATCAATCTAACTCATATTATTAGCCATATTGTGCTTATATGATCGACAGAACGCCAATTACTATACTCATTACTCTTATTATTATCAATCTAACTCATATTATTAGCCATATTATGCTTATATGATCGATAGAACGACAATTACTACACTCACTACTCTTATTATTATCAATCTAACTAATATTATTAGACATATTATGCTTATGTGATCGATAGAACGATAATTACTATACTTATTACGCTTAATATTATCAATCTAACACATATTAATAATCATATTATGCTTATATGAGCAATAGAACTACAATTACTATACTTATTACACTCACTGTTATCAATCTAACTCATATTATTAGCCATATTATGCTTATATGATCGACAGAACGACAATTACTATACTTATTACACTAACTATTATCAATCTAACTCATATTATTAGCCATATTATGCTTATATGATCGGTAGAACGATAATTACTATACTTATTACGCTTAATATTATCAATCTAACACATATTATTACCCACATTATGCTTGTATCATCGGTGGAACGATAATTACTATACTTATTACTCTTATTATTATCAATCTAACTCATATTATTAGCCATATTATGCTTATATGACCGATCGAACTACAATTACTATACATATTACTCTTATTTTCATCAATCTAGCTCATATTATTAACCATATTATGCAGATATGATCGAGAGAACTACAAATACTATACTCATGACTCTTATTATTATCAATCTAACTAATATTATTAGCCATATTATGCTTGTATGATCGGTAGAACGATAATTACTATACTTATTACTCTTATTATTATCAATCTAACTCATATTATTACCCATATTATGCTTATATGATCGATAGAACGACAATTACTATACTCACTACTCTTATTATTATCAATCTAACTCATATTATTAGCCATATTATGCTTATATGATCGATAGAACGACAATTACTATACTCACAACTCTTATTATTATCAATCTAACTAATATTATTAGCCACATTATGCTTATATGATCGATAGAACTACAATTACTATACCTATTACTCTTGTTATTATCAATCTAGCTCATATTATTAACCATATTATGCAGACATGATCGATAGAACTACAACTACTATACTCATTACTCTTATTATTATCAATTTAACTCATATTATTAGCCATATTATGCTTATGTGATCGATAGAACGACAATTACTATACTTATTACTCCTATTATTATCAATCAAACTCATATTATTAGCCATACTATGCTTATATGATCAATGGTACGACAATTACTATGCTCACTACTCTTATCATTATCAATCTAACTCATATTATTAGCCATATTATGCTTATGTGATCGATAGAACGACAATTACTATACTTATTGCTCATATTATTATCAATCTAACTCATATTATTAGCCATATTCTGCTTATATGATCGATAGGACGACAATTACTATACTCATTACTCTTATTGTTATCAATCTAACTAATATTATTAGCCACATTATGCTTATATGATCGATAGAACTACAATTACTATACTTATTACTCTTGTTATTATCAAGCTAGCTCATATTATTAACCATATTATGCAGACATGATCGATAGAACTACAACTACTATACTCATTACTCTTATTATTATCAATTTAACTCATATTATTAGCCATATTATGCTTATGTGATCGATAGAACGACAATTACTATACTTATTACTCCTATTATTATCAATCAAACTCATATTATTAGCCATACTATGCTTATATGATCGATGGAACGACAATAACTATGCTCACCACTTTTATTATTATCAATCTAACTCATATTATTAGCCATATTATGCTTATGTGATCCATAGAACGACAATTACTATACTTATTGCTCATATTATTATCAATCTAACTCATATTATTAGCCATATTCTGCTTATATGATCGATAGGACGACAATTACTATACTCATTACTCTTATTGTTATCAATCTAACTCTTATTATTAGCCATATTATGCTTATATGATCGACAGAACGACAATTACTATACTTAATACACTAACTATTATCAATCTAACTTATATTATTAGCCATATTATGCTTATATGATCGATAGAACGACAATTACTATACTTAATACACTAACTATTATCAATCTAACTCATATTATTAGCCATATTATGCTTATATGATCGATAGAACGACAATTACTATACCCATTACTCTTACTATTATCAATCTAACTCATATTATGAGCCATTTTATGCTTATATGATCGAGAGATCGACAATTTCTATGCTCACTACTCTTATTATTATCAATCTAACTCATATTATTAGCCATATTATGCTTATATGATCGATAGAACGACAATTACTACAGTTTTTACTCTTATTATTATCAATCTAACTCTTATTATTAGCCATACTATGCTTATATGATCGATAGAACGACAATTACTATGCTCACTACTCTTATTATAATCAATCTATCTCATATTATTAGCCATATATGCTTATATGATCGGTAGAACGACAATTACTATACTTATTACTCCTATTATTATCAATCAAACTCATATTATTAGCCACACTATGCTTATATGATCGATGGAACGACAATAACTATGCTCACCACTTTTATTATTATCAATCTAACTCATATTATTAGCCATATTATGCTTATGTGATCCATAGAACGACAATTACTATACTTATTGCTCATATTATTATCAATCTAACTCATATTATTAGCCATATTCTGCTTATATGATCGATAGGACGACAATTACTATACTCATTACTCTTACTATTATCAATCTAACTCATATTATTAGCCATTTTATGCTTATATGATCGGGAGAACGACAATTACTATACTTATTACACTCACTATTATCAATCTAACTCATATTATTAACCATATTATGCTTATATGATCGACAGAACGACAATTACTATACTTATTACACTAACTATTATCAATCTAACTCATATTATTAGCCATATTATGCTTATATGATCGATAGAACGACAATTACTATACTCATTACTCATACTATTATCAATCTAACTCATATTATTAGCCATATTATGCTTATATGATCGATAGAACGACAATTACTATACTCATTACTCTTACTATTATCAATCTAACTCATATTATTAGCCATTTTATGCTTATATGATCGGGAGAACGACAATTACTATACTTATTACACTCACTATTATCAATCTAACTCATATTATTAACCATATTATGCTTATATGATCGACAGAACGACAATTACTATACTTATTACACTACCTATTATCAATCTAACTCATATTATTAGCCATATTATGCTTATATGATCGATAGAACGACAATTACTATACTTATTGCTCTTATTATTATCAATCTAACTAATATTATTAGCCATATTATGCTTATGTGATCGATAGAACGACAATTACTATACTTATTACTCTTATTATTATCAATCTAACTCATATTATTAGCCATATTATGCTTATATGATCGACAGAACGACAATTACTATACTTATTACACTAACTATTATCAATCTAACTCATATTATTAGCCATATTATGCTTATATGATCGGTAGAACTATAATTACTATACTTATTACGCTTAATATTATCAATCTAACACATATTATTACCCACATTATGCTTGTATCATCGGTGGAACGATAATTACTATACTTATTACTCTTATTATTATCAATCTAACTCATATTATTAGCCATATTATGCTTATATGACCGATCGAACTACATTTACTATACATATTACTCTTATTTTTATCAATCTAGCTCATATTATTAACCATATTATGCAGATATGATCGAGAGAACTACAAATACTATACTCATGACTCTTATTATTATCAATCTAACTAATATTATTAGCCATATTATGCTTGTATGATCGGTAGAACGATAATTACTATACTTATTACTCTTATTATTATCAATCTAACTCATATTATTACCCATATTATGCTTATATGATCGATAGAACGACAATTACTATACTCACTACTCTTATTATTATCAATCTAACTCATATTATTAGCCATATTATGCTTATATGATCGATAGAACGACAATTACTATACTCACAACTCTTATTATTATCAATCTAACTAATATTATTAGCCACATTATGCTTATATGATCGATAGAACTACAATTACTATACTTATTACTCTTGTTATTATCAAGCTAGCTCATATTATTAACCATATTATGCAGACATGATCGATAGAACTACAACTACTATACTCATTACTCTTATGATTATCAATTTAACTCATATTATTAGCCATATTATGCTTATGTGATCGATAGAACGACAATTACTATACTTATTACTCCTATTATTATCAATCAAACTCATATTATTAGCCATACTATGCTTATATGATCGATGGTACGACAATTACTATGCTCACTACTCTTATTATTATCAATCTAACTCATATTATTAGCCATATTATGCTTATGTGATCGATAGAACGACAATTACTATACTTATTGCTCATATTATTATCAATCTAACTCATATTATTAGCCATATTCTGCTTATGTGATCGATAGAACGACAATTACTATACTTATTGCTCATATTATTATCAATCTAACTCATATTATTAGCCATATTCTGCTTATATGATCGATAGGACGACAATTACTATACTCATTACTCTTATTGTTATCAATCTAACTCATATTATTAGCCATATTATGCTTATATGATCGACAGAACGACAATTACTATACTTAATACACTAACTATTATCAATCTAACACATATTATTAGCCATATTATGCTTATATGATCGATAGAACGACAATTACTATAGTTTTTACTCTTATTATTATCAATCTAACTCATATTATTAGCCATATATGCGTATATGATCGGTAGAACGATAATTACTATACTTATTACTCTTAATATTATCAATCGAACACATATTAATAATCATATTATGCTTATATGAGCAATAGAACTACAATTACTATACTTATTACACTCACTATTATCAATCTAACTCATATTATGAGCCATTTTATGCTTATATGATCGAGAGAACGACAATTACTATGCTCACTACTTTTATTATTATCAATCTAACTCATATTATTAGCCATATTATGCTTATATGATCGATAGAACGACAATTACTATAGTTTTTACTCTTATTATTATCAATCTAACTCATATTATTAGCCATATATGCGTATATGATCGGTAGAACGATAATTACTATACTTATTACTCTTAATATTATCAATCTAACACATATTAATAATCATATTATGCTTATATGAGCAATAGAACTACAATTACTATACTTATTACACTCACTATTATCAATCTAACTCATATTATTAGCCATATTATGCTTATATTACCGACAGAACGACAATTACTATACTTATTACACTAACTATTATCAATCTAACTCATATTATTAGCCATATTATGCTTATATGATCGGTAGAACGATAATTACTATACTTATTTCTCTTATTATTATCAATCTAACTCATATTATTAGCCACATTATGCTTGTATGATCGGTGGAACGATAATTACTATACTTATTACTCTTATTATTATCAATCTAACTCATATTATTAGCCATATTATGCTTATATGACCGATCGAACTACAATTACTATACATATTACTCTTATTATTATCAATCTAGCTCATATTATTAACCATATTATGCAGATATGATCGAGGGAACTACAAGTACTATACTCATGACTCTTATTATTATCAATCTAACTCATATTATTAGCCATATTATGCTTATATGATCGGTAGAACGATAATTACTATACTTATTTCTCTTATTATTATCAATCTAACTCATATTATTAGCCACATTATGCTTGTATGATCGGTGGAACGATAATTACTATACTTATTACTCTTATTATTATCAATCTAACTCATATTATTAGCCATATTATGCTTATATGACCGATCGAACTACAATTACTATACATATTACTCTTATTATTATCAATCTAGCTCATATTATTAACCATATTATGCAGATATGATCGAGGGAACTACAAGTACTATACTCAAGACTCTTATTATTATCAATCTAACTAATATTATTAGCCATATTATGCTTGTATGATCGGTAGAACGATAATTACTATACATATTACTCTTATTATTATCAATCTAACTCATATTATTAGCCATATTATGCTTATATGATCGATAGAACGACAATTACTATACTCATTACTCTTATTATTATCAATCTAACTCATATTATTAGCCATATTATGCTTACGTGATCGATAGAACGACAATTACTATACTTATTACTCTTATTATTATCAATCTAACTCATATTATTAGCCATACTATGCTTATATGATCGATAGAACGACAATTACTATGCTCACTACTCTTATTATTATCAATCTAACTCATATTATTAGCCATATTACGCTTATGTGATCGATAGAACGACAATTACTATACTTATTGCTCTTATTATTATCAATCTAACTCATATTATTAGCCATATTATGCTTATATGATCGACAGAACGCCAATTACTATACTCATTACTCTTATTGTTATCAATCTAACTCATATTATTAGCCATATTATGCTTATATGATCGATAGAACGACAACTACTATACTCACAACTCTTATTATTATCAATCTAACTAATATTGTTAGCCATATTATGCTTGTCCGATCGGTAGAACGATAATTACTATACTTATTACTCTTATTATTATCAATCTAACTCATATTATTAGCCATATTATGCTTATATGATCGATAGAACGACAATTACTATACTCATTACTCTTATTATTATCAATCTAACTCATACTATTAGCTATATTATGCTTATGTGATCGATAGAACGACAATTACTATACTTATTACTCTTATTATTATCAATCTAACTCATATTATTAGCCATACTATGCTTATATGATCGATAGAACGACAATTACTATGCTCACTACTCTTATTATTATCAATTTAACTCATATTATTAGCCATATTACGCTTATGTGATCGATAGAACGACAATTACTATACTTATTGCTCTTATTATTATCAATCTAACTCATATTATTAGCCATATTATGCTTATATGATCGATAGGACGACAATTACTATACTCATTACTCTTATTGTTATCAATCTAACTCATATTATTAGCCATATCATGCTTATATGATCGACAGAACGACAATTACTATACTTAATACACTAACTATTATCAATCTAACACATATTATTAGCCATATTATGCTTATATGATCGATAGAACGACAATTACTATAGTTTTTACTCTTATTATTATCAATCTAACTCATATTATTAGCCATATATGCGTATATGATCGGTAGAACGATAATTACTATACTTATTACTCTTAATATTATCAATCGAACACATATTAATAATCATATTATGCTTATATGAGCAATAGAACTACAATTACTATACTTATTACACTCACTATTATCAATCTAACTCATATTATGAGCCATTTTATGCTTATATGATCGAGAGAACGACAATTACTATGCTCACTACTTTTATTATTATCAATCTAACTCATATTATTAGCCATATTATGCTTATATGATCGATAGAACGACAATTACTATAGTTTTTACTCTTATTATTATCAATCTAACTCATATTATTAGCCATATATGCGTATATGATCGGTAGAACGATAATTACTATACTTATTACTCTTAATATTATCAATCGAACACATATTAATAATCATATTATGCTTATATGAGCAATAGAACTACAATTACTATACTTATTACACTCACTATTATCAATCTAACTCATATTATTAGCCATATTATGCTTATATTACCGACAGAACGACAATTACTATACTTATTACACTAACTATTATCAATCTAACTCATATTATTAGCCATATTATGCTTATATGATCGGTAGAACGATAATTACTATACTTATTTCTCTTATTATTATCAATCTAACTCATATTATTAGCCACATTATGCTTGTATGATCGGTGGAACGATAATTACTACACTTATTACTCTTATTATTATCAATCTAACTCATATTATTAGCCATATTATGCTTATATGACCGATCGAACTACAATTACTATACATATTACTCTTATTATTATCAATCTAGCTCATATTATTAACCATATTATGCAGATATGATCGAGGGAACTACAAGTACTATACTCATGACTCTTATTATTATCAATCTAACTCATATTATTAGCCATATTATGCTTATATGATCGGTAGAACGATAATTACTATACTTATTTCTCTTATTATTATCAATCTAACTCATATTATTAGCCACATTATGCTTGTATGATCGGTGGAACGATAATTACTATACTTATTACTCTTATTATTATCAATCTAACTCATATTATTAGCCATATTATGCTTATATGACCGATCGAACTACAATTACTATACATATTACTCTTATTATTATCAATCTAGCTCATATTATTAACCATATTATGCAGATATGATCGAGGGAACTACAAGTACTATACTCAAGACTCTTATTATTATCAATCTAACTAATATTATTAGCCATATTATGCTTGTATGATCGGTAGAACGATAATTACTATACATATTACTCTTATTATTATCAATCTAACTCATATTATTAGCCATATTATGCTTATATGATCGATAGAACGACAATTACTATACTCATTACTCTTATTATTATCAATCTAACTCATATTATTAGCCATATTATGCTTACGTGATCGATAGAACGACAATTACTATACTTATTACTCTTATTATTATCAATCTAACTCATATTATTAGCCATACTATGCTTATATGATCGATAGAACGACAATTACTATGCTCACTACTCTTATTATTATCAATCTAACTCATATTATTAGCCATATTACGCTTATGTGATCGATAGAACGACAATTACTATACTTATTGCTCTTATTATTATCAATCTAACTCATATTATTAGCCATATTATGCTTATATGATCGACAGAACGCCAATTACTATACTCATTACTCTTATTGTTATCAATCTAACTCATATTATTAGCCATATTATGCTTATATGATCGATAGAACGACAATTACTATACTCACAACTCTTATTATTATCAATCTAACTAATATTATTAGCCATATTATGCTTGTCCGATCGGTAGAACGATAATTACTATACTTATTACTCTTATTATTATCAATCTAACTCATATTATTAGCCATATTATGCTTATATGATCGATAGAACGACAATTACTATACTCATTACTCTTATTATTATCAATCTAACTCATACTATTAGCTATATTATGCTTATGTGATCGATAGAACGACAATTACTATACTTATTACTCTTATTATTATCAATCTAACTCATATTATTAGCCATACTATGCTTATATGATCGATAGAACGACAATTACTATGCTCACTACTCTTATTATTATCAATTTAACTCATATTATTAGCCATATTACGCTTATGTGATCGATAGAACGACAATTACTATACTTATTGCTCTTATTATTATCAATCTAACTCATATTATTAGCCATATTATGCTTATATGATCGATAGGACGACAATTACTATACTCATTACTCTTATTGTTATCAATCTAACTCATATTATTAGCCATATCATGCTTATATGATCGACAGAACGACAATTACTATACTTAATACACTAACTATTATCAATCTAACTCATATTATTAGCCATATTATGCTTATATGATCGATAGAACGACAATTACTATAGTTTTTACTCTTATTATTATCAATCTAACTCATATTATTAGCCATATATGCGTATATGATCGGTAGAACGATAATTACTCTACTTATTACTCTTAATATTATCAATCGAACACATATTAATAATCATATTATGCTTATATGAGCAATAGAACTACAATTACTATACTTATTACACTCACTATTATCAATCTAACTCATATTATGAGCCATTTTATGCTTATATGATCGAGAGAACGACAATTACTATGCTCACTACTCTTATTATTATCAATCTAACTCATATTATTAGCCATATTATGCTTATATGATCGATAGAACGACAATTACTATAGTTTTTACTCTTATTATTATCAATCTAACTCATATTATTAGCCATATATGCGTATATGATCGGTAGAACGATAATTACTATACTTATTACTCTTAATATTATCAATCTAACACATATTAATAATCATATTATGCTTATATGAGCAATAGAACTACAATTACTATACTTATTACACTCACTATTATCAATCTAACTCATATTATTAGCCATATTATACTTATATTATCGACAGAACGACAATTACTATACTTATTACACTAACTATTATCAATCTAACTCATATTATTAGCCATATTATGCTTATATGATCGGTAGAACGATAACTGCTATACCTATTTCTCTTATTATTATCAATCTAACTCATATTATTAGCCACATTATGCTTGTATGATCGGTGGAACGATAATTACTATACTTATTACTCTTATTATTATCAATCTAACTCATATTATTAGCCATATTATGCTTATATGACCGATCGAACTACAATTACTATACATATTACTCTTATTATTATCAATCTAGCTCATATTATCAACCATATTATGCAGATATGATCGAGAGAACTACAAGTACTATACTCATGACTCTTATTATTATCAATCTAACTAATATTATTAGCCATATTATGCTTGTATGATCGGTAGAACGATAATTACTATACATATTACTCTTCTTATTATCAATCTAACTCATATTATTAGCCATATTATGCTTATATGATCGATAGAACGACAATTACTATACTCATTACTCTTATTATTATCAATCTAACTCATATTATTAGCCATATTATGCTTATATGACCGATCGAACTACAATTACTATACATATTACTCTTATTATTATCAATCTAGCTCATATTATTAACCATATTATGCAGATATGATCGAGGGAACTACAAGTACTATACTCATGACTCTTATTATTATCAATCTAACTCATATTATTAGCCATATTATGCTTATATGATCGGTAGAACGATAATTACTATACTTATTTCTCTTATTATTATCAATCTAACTCATATTATTAGCCACATTATGCTTGTATGATCGGTGGAACGATAATTACTATACTTATTACTCTTATTATTATCAATCTAACTCATATTATTAGCCATATTATGCTTATATGACCGATCGAACTACAATTACTATACATATTACTCTTATTATTATCAATCTAGCTCATATTATTAACCATATTATGCAGATATGATCGAGGGAACTACAAGTACTATACTCAAGACTCTTATTATTATCAATCTGACTAATATTATTAGCCATATTATGCTTGTATGATCGGTAGAACGATAATTACTATACATATTACTCTTATTATTATCAATCTAACTCATATTATTAGCCATATTATGCTTATATGATCGATAGAACGACAATTACTATACTCATTACTCTTATTATTATCAATCTAACTCATATTATTAGCCATATTATGCTTACGTGATCGATAGAACGACAATTACTATACTTATTACTCTTATTATTATCAATCTAACTCATATTATTAGCCATACTATGCTTATATGATCGATAGAACGACAATTACTATGCTCACTACTCTTATTATTATCAATCTAACTCATATTATTAGCCATATTACGCTTATGTGATCGATAGAACGACAATTACTATACTTATTGCTCTTATTATTATCAATCTAACTCATATTATTAGCCATATTATGCTTATATGATCGACAGAACGCCAATTACTATACTCATTACTCTTATTGTTATCAATCTAACTCATATTATTAGCCATATTATGCTTATATGATCGATAGAACGACAATTACTATACTCACAACTCTTATTATTATCAATCTAACTAATATTATTAGCCATATTATGCTTGTCCGATCGGTAGAACGATAATTACTATACTTATTACTCTTATTATTATCAATCTAACTCATATTATTAGCCATATTATGCTTATATGATCGATAGAACGACAATTACTATACTCATTACTCTTATTATTATCAATCTAACTCATACTATTAGCTATATTATGCTTATGTGATCGATAGAACGACAATTACTATACTTATTACTCTTATTATTATCAATCTAACTCATATTATTAGCCATACTATGCTTATATGATCGATAGAACGACAATTACTATGCTCACTACTCTTATTATTATCAATTTAACTCATATTATTAGCCATATTACGCTTATGTGATCGATAGAACGACAATTACTATACTTATTGCTCTTATTATTATCAATCTAACTCATATTATTAGCCATATTATGCTTATATGATCGATAGGACGACAATTACTATACTCATTACTCTTATTGTTATCAATCTAACTCATATTATTAGCCATATCATGCTTATATGATCGACAGAACGACAATTACTATACTTAATACACTAACTATTATCAATCTAACTCATATTATTAGCCATATTATGCTTATATGATCGATAGAACGACAATTACTATAGTTTTTACTCTTATTATTATCAATCTAACTCATATTATTAGCCATATATGCGTATATGATCGGTAGAACGATAATTACTCTACTTATTACTCTTAATATTATCAATCGAACACATATTAATAATCATATTATGCTTATATGAGCAATAGAACTACAATTACTATACTTATTACACTCACTATTATCAATCTAACTCATATTATGAGCCATTTTATGCTTATATGATCGAGAGAACGACAATTACTATGCTCACTACTCTTATTATTATCAATCTAACTCATATTATTAGCCATATTATGCTTATATGATCGATAGAACGACAATTACTATAGTTTTTACTCTTATTATTATCAATCTAACTCATATTATTAGCCATATATGCGTATATGATCGGTAGAACGATAATTACTATACTTATTACTCTTAATATTATCAATCTAACACATATTAATAATCATATTATGCTTATATGAGCAATAGAACTACAATTACTATACTTATTACACTCACTATTATCAATCTAACTCATATTATTAGCCATATTATACTTATATTATCGACAGAACGACAATTACTATACTTATTACACTAACTATTATCAATCTAACTCATATTATTAGCCATATTATGCTTATATGATCGGTAGAACGATAACTGCTATACCTATTTCTCTTATTATTATCAATCTAACTCATATTATTAGCCACATTATGCTTGTATGATCGGTGGAACGATAATTACTATACTTATTACTCTTATTATTATCAATCTAACTCATATTATTAGCCATATTATGCTTATATGACCGATCGAACTACAATTACTATACATATTACTCTTATTATTATCAATCTAGCTCATATTATTAACCATATTATGCAGATATGATCGAGAGAACTACAACTACTATACTCATGACTCTTATTATTATCAATCTAACTAATATTATTAGCCATATTATGCTTGTATGATCGGTAGAACGATAATTACTATACTTATTACTCTTATTATTATCAATCTAACTCATATTATTAGCCATATTATGCTTATATGATCGATAGAACGACAATTACTATACTCATTACTCTTATTATTATCAATCTAACTCATATTATTAGCCATATTATGCTTATATGATCGATAGAACGACAATTACTATACTCACAACTCTTATTATTATCAATCTAACTAATATTATTAGCCACATTATGCTTATATGATCGATAGAACTACAATTACTATACTTATTACTCTTGTTATTATCAATCTAGCTCATATTATTAACCATATTATGCAGACATGATCGATAGAACTACAACTACTATACTCATTACTCTTATTATTATCAATTTAACTCATATTATTAGCCATATTATGCTTATGTGATCGATAGAACGACAATTACTATACTTATTACTCCTATTATTATCAATCAAACTCATATTATTAGCCATACTATGCTTATATGATCGATGGAACGACAATTACTATGCTCACCACTTTTATTATTATCAATCTAACTCATATTATTAGCCATATTATGCTTATGTGATCGATAGAACGACAATTACTATACTTATTGCTCATATTATTATCAATCTAACTCATATTATTAGCCATATTCTGCTTATATGATCGATAGGACGACAATTACTATACTCATTACTCTTATTGTTATCAATCTAACTCATATTATTAGCCATATTATGCTTATATGATCGACAGAACGACAATTACTATACTTAATACACTAACTATTATCAATCTAACACATATTATTAGCCATATTATGCTTATATGATCGATAGAACGACAATTACTATAGTTTTTACTCTTATTATTATCAATCTAACTCATATTATTAGCCATATATGCGTATATGATCGGTAGAACGATAATTACTATACTTATTACTCTTAATATTATCAATCGAACACATATTAATAATCATATTATGCTTATATGAGCAATAGAACTACAATTACTATACTTATTACACTCACTATTATCAATCTAACTCATATTATGAGCCATTTTATGCTTATATGATCGAGAGAACGACAATTACTATGCTCACTACTCTTATTATTATCAATCTAACTCATATTATTAGCCATATTATGCTTATATGATCGATAGAACGACAATTACTATAGTTTTTACTCTTATTATTATCAATCTAACTCATATTATTAGCCATATATGCGTATATGATCGGTAGAACGATAATTACTATACTTATTACTCTTAATATTATCAATCTAACACATATTAATAATCACATTATGCTTATATGAGCAATAGAACTACAATTACTATACTTATTACACTCACTATTATCAATCTAACTCATATTATTAGCCATATTATGCTTATATTACCGACAGAACGACAATTACTATACTCATTACACTAACTATTATCAATCTAACTCATATTATTAGCCATATTATGCTTATATGATCGGTAGAACGATAATTACTATACTTATTTCTCTTATTATTATCAATCTAACTCATATTATTAGCCACATTATGCTTGTATGATCGGTGGAACGATAATTACTATACTTATTACTCTTATTATTATCAATCTAACTCATATTATTAGCCATATTATGCTTATATGACCGATCGAACTACAATTACTATACATATTACTCTTATTATTATCAATCTAGCTCATATTATTAACCATATTATGCAGATATGATCGAGGGAACTACAAGTACTATACTCATGACTCTTATTATTATCAATCTAACTAATATTATTAGCCATATTATGCTTGTATGATCGGTAGAACGATAATTACTATACACATTACTCTTATTATTATCAATCTAACTCATATTATTAGCCATATTATGCTTATATGATCGATAGAACGACAATTACTATACTCATTACTCTTATTATTATCAATCTAACTCATATTATTAGCCATATTATGCTTATGTGATCGATAGAACGACAATTACTATACTTATTACTCTTATTATTATCAATCTAACTCATATTATTAGCCATACTATGACTATATGATCGATAGAACGACAATTACTATGCTCACTACTCTTATTATTATCAATCTAACTCATATTATTAGCCATATTACGCTTATGTGATCGATAGAACGACAATTACTATACTTATTGCTCTTATTATTATCAATCTAACTCATATTATTAGCCATATTATGCTTATATGATCGACAGAACGCCAATTACTATACTCATTACTCTTATTGTTATCAATCTAACTCATATTATTAGCCATATTATGCTTATATGATCGATAGAACGACAATTACTATACTCACAACTCTTATTATTATCAATCTAACTAATATTATTAGCCATATTATGCTTGTCCGATCGGTAGAACGATAATTACTATACTTATTACTCTTATTATTATCAATCTAACTCATATTATTAGCCATATTATGCTTATATGATCGATAGAACGACAATTACTATACTCATTACTCTTATTATTATCAATCTAACTCATACTATTAGCTATATTATGCTTATGTGATCGATAGAACGACAATTACTATACTTATTACTCTTATTATTATCAATCTAACTCATATTATTAGCCATACTATGCTTATATGATCGATAGAACGACAATTACTATGCTCACTACTCTTATTATTATCAATTTAACTCATATTATTAGCCATATTACGCTTATGTGATCGATAGAACGACAATTACTATACTTATTGCTCTTATTATTATCAATCTAACTCATATTATTAGCCATATTATGCTTATATGATCGATAGGACGACAATTACTATACTCATTACTCTTATTGTTATCAATCTAACTCATATTATTAGCCATATTATGCTTATATGATCGACAGAACGACAATTACTATACTTAATACACTAACTATTATCAATCTAACTCATATTATTAGCCATATTATGCTTATATGATCGATAGAACGACAATTACTATAGTTTTTACTCTTATTATTATCAATCTAACTCATATTATTAGCCATATATGCGTATATGATCGGTAGAACGATAATTACTCTACTTATTACTCTTAATATTATCAATCGAACACATATTAATAATCATATTATGCTTATATGAGCAATAGAACTACAATTACTATACTTATTACACTCACTATTATCAATCTAACTCATATTATTAGCCATATTATGCTTATATTATCGACAGAACGACAATTACTATACTTATTACACTAACTATTATCAATCTAACTCATATTATTAGCCATATTATGCTTATATGATCGGTAGAACGATAATTACTATACTTATTTCTCTTATTATTATCAATCTAACTCATATTATTAGCCACATTATGCTTGTATGATCGGTGGAACGATAATTACTATACTTACTACTCTTATTATTATCAATCTAACTCATATTATTAGCCATATTATGCTTATATGACCGATCGAACTACAATTACTATACATATTACTCTTATTATTATCAATCTAGCTCATATTATTAACCATATTATGCAGATATGATCGAGGGAACTACAAGTACTATACTCATGACTCTTATTATTATCAATCTAACTAATATTATTAGCCATATTATGCTTGTATGATCGGTAGAACGATAATTACTATACATATTACTCTTATTATTATCAATCTAACTCATATTATTAGCCATATTATGCTTATATGATCGATAGAACGACAATTACTATACTCATTACTCTTATTATTATCAATCTAACTCATACTATTAGCTATATTATGCTTATGTGATCGATAGAACGACAATTACTATGCTCACTACTCTTATTATTATCAATCTAACTCATATTATTAGCCATATTATGCTTATATGATCGATAGAACGACAATTACTATACTCATTACTCTTATTATTATCAATCTAACTCATACTATTAGCTATATTATGCTTATGTGATCGATAGAACGACAATTACTATACTTATTACTCTTATTATTATCAATCTAACTCATATTATTAGCCATACTATGCTTATATGATCCACAGAACGACAATTACTATGCTCACTACTCTTATTATTATCAATTTAACTCATATTATTAGCCATATTACGCTTATGTGATCGATAGAACGACAATTACTATACTTATTGCTCTTATTATTATCAATCTAACTCATATTATTAGCCATATTATGCTTATATGATCGATAGGACGACAATTACTATACTCATTACTCTTATTGTTATCAATCTAACTCATATTATTAGCCATATTATGCTTATATGATCGACAGAACGACAATTACTATACTTAATACACTAACTATTATCAATCTAACTCATATTATTAGCCATATTATGCTTATATGATCGATAGAACGACAATTACTATAGTTTTTACTCTTATTATCATCAATCTAACTCATATTATTAGCCATATATGCGTATATGATCGGTAGAACGATAATTACTATACTTATTACTCTTAATATTATCAATCGAACACATATTAATAATCATATTATGCTTATATGAGCAATAGAACTACAATTACTATACTTATTACACTCACTATTATCAATCTAACTCATATTATGAGCCATTTTATGCTTATATGATCGAGAGAACGACAATTACTATGCTCACTACGCTTATTATTATCAATCTAACTCATATTATTAGCCATATTATGCTTATATGATCGATAGAACCACAATTACTATAGTTTTTACTCTTATTATTATCAATCTAACTCTTATTATTAGCCATACTATGCTTATATGATCGATAGAACGACAATTACTATGCTCACTACTCTTATTATTATCAATCTATCTCATATTATTAGCCATATATGCTTATATGATCGGTAGAACGATAATTACTATACTTATTACTCTTAATATTATCAATCTAACTCATATTATTAATCATATTATGCTTATATGAGCAATAGAACTACAATTACTATACTTATTACACTCACTATTATCAATCTAACTCATATTATTAGCCATATTATGCTTATATGATCAACAGAACGACAATTACTATACTTATTACACTAACTATTATCAATCTAACTCATATTATTAGCCATATTATGCTTATATGATCGGTAGAACGATAATTACTATACTTATTTCTCTTATTATTATCAATCTAACTCATATTATTAGCCACATTATGCTTGTATGATCGATGGAACGATAATTACTATACTTATTACTCTTATTATTATCAATCTAACTCATATTATTAGCCATATTATGCTTATATGACCGATCGAATTACAATTACTATGCATATTACTCTTATTATTATCAATCTAGCTCATATTATTAACCATATTATGCAGATATGATCGAGAGAACTACAAGTACTATACTCATGACTCTTATTATTATCAATCTAACTAATATTATTAGCCATATTATGCTTGTATGATCGGTAGAACGATAATTACTATACTTATTACTCTTATTGTTATCAATCTAACTCATATTATTAGCCATATTATGCTTATATGATCGATAGAACGACAATTACTATACTCAGTACTCTTATTATTATCAATCTAACTCATATTATTAGCCATATTATGCTTATATGATCGATAGAACGACAATTACTATACTCACAACTCTTATTATTATCAATCTAACTAATATTATTAGCCACATTATGCTTATATGATCGATAGAACTACAATTACTATACTTATTACTCTTGTTATTATCAATCTAGCTCATATTATTAACCATATTATGCAGACATGATCGATAGAACTACAACTACTATACTCATTACTCTTATTATTATCAATTTAACTCATATTATTAGCCATATTATGCTTATGTGATCGATAGAACGACAATTACTATACTTATTACTCCTATTATTATCAATCAAACTCATATTATTAGCCATACTATGCTTATATGATCGATGGAACGACAATTACTATGCTCACCACTTTTATTATTATCAATCTAACTCATATTATTAGCCATATTATGCTTATGTGATCGATAGAACGACAATTACTATACTTATTGCTCATATTATTATCAATCTAACTCATATTATTAGCCATATTCTGCTTATATGATCGATAGGACGACAATTACTATACTCATTACTCTTATTGTTATCAATCTAACTCATATTATTAGCCATATTATGCTTATATGATCGACAGAACGACAATTACTATACTTAATACACTAACTATTATCAATCTAACACATATTATTAGCCATATTATGCTTATATGATCGATAGAACGACAATTACTATAGTTTTTACTCTTATTATTATCAATCTAACTCATATTATTAGCCACATTATGCTTGTATGATCGGTGGAACGATAATTACTATACTTATTACTCTTATTATTATCAATCTAACTCATATTATTAGCCATATTATGCTTATATGACCGATCGAACTACAATTACTATACATATTACTCTTATTATTATCAATCTGGCTCATATTATTAACCATATTATGCAGATATGATCGAGGGAACTACAAGTACTATACTCATGACTCTTATTATTATCAATCTAACTCATATTATTAGCCATATTATGCTTATATGATCGGTAGAACGATAATTACTATACTTATTTCTCTTATTATTATCAATCTAACTCATATTATTAGCCACATTATGCTTGTATGATCGGTGGAACGATAATTACTATACTTATTACTCTTATTATTATCAATCTAACTCATATTATTAGCCATATTATGCTTATATGACCGATCGAACTACAATTACTATACATATTACTCTTATTATTATCAATCTAGCTCATATTATTAACCATATTATACAGATATGATCGAGGGAACTACAAGTACTATTCTCATGACTCTTATTATTATCAATCTAACTAATATTATTAGCCATATTATGCTTGTATGATCGGTAGAACGATAATTACTATACATATTACTCTTATTATTATCAATCTAACTCATATTATTAGCCATATTATGCTTATATGATCGATAGAACGACAATTACTATACTCATTACTCTTATTATTATCAATCTAACTCATATTATTAGCCATATTATGCTTATGTGATCGATAGAACGACAATTACTATACTTATTACTCTTATTATTATCAATCTAACTCATATTATTAGCCATACTATGCTTATATGATCGATAGAACGACAATTACTATGCTCACTACTCTTATTATTATCAATCTAACTCATATTATTAGCCATATTACGCTTATGTGATCGATAGAACGACAATTACTATACTTATTGCTCTTATTATTATCAATCTAACTCATATTATTAGCCATATTATGCTTATATGATCGACAGAACGCCAATTACTATACTCATTACTCTTATTGTTATCAATCTAACTCATATTATTAGCCATATTATGCTTATATGATCGATAGAACGACAATTACTATACTCACAACTCTTATTATTATCAATCTAACTAATATTATTAGCCATATTATGCTTGTCCGATCGGTAGAACGATAATTACTATACTTATTACTCTTATTATTATCAATCTAACTCATATTATTAGCCATATTATGCTTATATGATCGATAGAACGACAATTACTATACTCATTACTCTTATTATTATCAATCTAACTCATACTATTAGCTATATTATGCTTATGTGATCGATAGAACGACAATTACTATACTTATTACTCTTATTATTATCAATCTAACTCATATTATTAGCCATACTATGCTTATATGATCGATAGAACGACAATTACTATGCTCACTACTCTTATTATTATCAATTTAACTCATATTATTAGCCATATTACGCTTATGTGATCGATAGAACGACAATTACTATACTTATTGCTCTTATTATTATCAATCTAACTCATATTATTAGCCATATTATGCTTATATGATCGATAGGACGACAATTACTATACTCATTACTCTTATTGTTATCAATCTAACTCATATTATTAGCCATATTATGCTTATATGATCGACAGAACGACAATTACTATACTTAATACACTAACTATTATCAATCTAACTCATATTATTAGCCATATTATGCTTATATGATCGATAGAACGACAATTACTATAGTTTTTACTCTTATTATTATCAATCTAACTCATATTATTAGCCATATATGCGTATATGATCGGTAGAACGATAATTACTCTACTTATTACTCTTAATATTATCAATCGAACACATATTAATAATCATATTATGCTTATATGAGCAATAGAACTACAATTACTATACTTATTACACTCACTATTATCAATCTAACTCATATTATGAGCCATTTTATGCTTATATGATCGAGAGAACGACAATTACTATGCTCACTACTCTTATTATTATCAATCTAACTCATATTATTAGCCATATTATGCTTATATGATCGATAGAACGACAATTACTATAGTTTTTACTCTTATTATTATCAATCTAACTCATATTATTAGCCATATATGCGTATATGATCGGTAGAACGATAATTACTATACTTATTACTCTTAATATTATCAATCTAACACATATTAATAATCATATTATGCTTATATGAGCAATAGAACTACAATTACTATACTTATTACACTCACTATTATCAATCTAACTCATATTATTAGCCATATTATGCTTATATTATCGACAGAACGACAATTACTATACTTATTACACTAACTATTATCAATCTAACTCATATTATTAGCCATATTATGCTTATATGATCGGTAGAACGATAATTACTATACCTATTTCTCTTATTATTATCAATCTAACTCATATTATTAGCCACATTATGCTTGTA
>NW_027474261.1:0-62012 GCF_050947335.1 Megachile rotundata | reverse complement strand
AATAATAAGAGTAATGAGTATAGTAATTGCAGTTCTATCAATCATTTAAGCATAATATGGCTAATAATATGAGTTAGATTGATAATAATAAGAGTAATAAGTATAGTAATTGTCGTTCTATCGATCATATCTGCATAATATGGTTAGTAATATGAGTTAGATTGATAATAGTGAGTGTAATAAGTATAGTAATTGTCGTTCTGTCGATCATATAAGCATAATATGGCTAATAATATGAGTTAGATTGATAATAATAAGAGCAATAAGTATAGTAATTGTAGTTCTATAAATCATATC
Organism: Megachile rotundata; assembly: GCF_050947335.1. NCBI lineage: Eukaryota > Metazoa > Arthropoda > Insecta > Hymenoptera > Megachilidae > Megachile > Megachile rotundata. The sequence goes on along the minus strand of NW_027474261.1, from coordinate 61,715 downwards.
TGCATAATATGGTTAATAATATGAGTTAGATTCATAATAATAAGAGTAATGTGTATAGTAATTGTCGTTCTGTCGATGACATAAGCACTAATATGGCTATTAATATGAGTTAGATTGATAATAATAAGAGTAATAAGTATAGTAATTGTCGTTCTATCGATCATACAAGCATAATATGGCTAATAATATGAGTTAGATTGATAATAATAAGAGTAATGAGTATAGTAATTGTCGTTCTATCGATCATATAAGCATAATATGGCCAATAATATGAGTTGGATTGATAATAATAAGAGTAGTGAGTATACTAATTGTCGTTCTATCGATCATATCTGCATAATATGGTTAATAATATGAGTTAGATTGATAATAGTGAGTGTAATAAGTATAGTAATTGTCGTCCTACCGATCACATAAGCATAATATGGCTAATAATATGAGTTGGATTGATAATAATAAGAGTAAGAAGTAGAGTAATTGTCGTCCTATTGATCATATAAGCATAATATGGCTAATAATATGAGCTAGATTGATAATAATAAGAGTAATGAGTATAGTAATTGTCGTTCTATCGATCATATAAGTATAATATGGCTAATAATATGAGTTAGATTGATAATAATAAGAGTAATAAGTATAGTAATTGTCGTTCTATCGATCATATAATCATAATATGGCTAATAATATGGGTTAGATTGATAATTATAAGAGTAATAGGTATAGTAATTGTCGTTCTATCAATCATATAAGCACTATATGGCTAATAATATGAGTTGGATTGATAATAATAAGAGTAATAAGTATAGTAATTGCAGTTCTATCAATCATTTAAGCATAATATGGCTAATAATATGGGTTAGATTGATAATAATAAGAGTAATAAGTATAGTAATTATCGTTCTACCGATCATATAAGCATAATATGGCTAATAATATGAGTTAGATTGATAATAATAAGACTAATAAGTATAGTAATTGTCGTTCTATCGATCATATCTGCATAATATGGTTAATAATATGAGTTAGATTGATAATAATAAGAGTAATAAGTATACTAATTGTCGTTCTATCGATCATATCTGCATAATATGGTTAATAATATGAGTTAGATTGATAATTGTGAGTGTAATAAGTATAGTAATTGTCGTCCTATCGATCATATAAGCATAATATGCCTAATAATATGAGTTAGATTGATAATAATAAGAGTAATAGGTATAGTAATTGTCGTTCTATCGATCATGTAAGCATAATATGGCTAATAATATGATCTAGATTGATAATAATAAGAGTAATGAGTATAGTAATTGTCGTCCTATCGATCATATAAGTATAATATGGCTAATAATATGAGTTAGATTGATAATAATAAGAGTAATGAGTATAGTAAATGTCGTTCTATCGATCATTTAAGCATAATATGGCTAATAATATGAGTGAGATTGATAATAATAAGAGTAATAAGTATAGTAATTGTCGTTCTATCGATCATATAATCATAATATGGCTAATAATATGGGTTAGATTGATAATTATAAGAGTAATAGGTATAGTAATTGTAGTTCTATCGATCATATAAGCATTATATGGCTAATAATATGAGTTAGATTGATAATAATAAGAGTAATAAGTATAGTAATTGCAGTTCTATCAATCATTTAAGCATAATATGGCTAATAATATGAGTTAGATTGATAATAATAAGAGTAATAAGTATAGTAATTGTCGTTCTATCGATCATATCTGCATAATATGGTTAGTAATATGAGTTAGATTGATAATAGTGAGTGTAATAAGTATAGTAATTGTCGTTCTGTCGATCATATAAGCATAATATGGCTAATAATATGAGTTAGATTGATAATAATAAGAGCAAGAAGTATAGTAATTGTAGTTCTATAAATCATATCTGCATAATATGGTTAATAATATGAGTTAGATTCATAATAATAAGAGTAATGTGTATAGTAATTGTCGTTCTGTCGATGACATAAGCACTAATATGTCTAATAATATGAGTTAGATTGATAATAATAAGAGTAATAAGTATAGTAATTGTCGTTCTATCGATCATACAAGCATAATATGGCTAATAATATGAGTTAGATTGATAATAATAAGAGTAATGAGTATAGTAATTGTCGTTCTATCGATCATATAAGCATAATATGGCTAATAATATGAGTTGGATTGATAATAATAAGAGTAGTGAGTATACTAATTGTCGTTCTATCGATCATATCTGCATAATATGGTTAATAATATGAGTTAGATTGATAATAGTGAGTGTAATGAGTATAGTAATTGTCGTCCTACCGATCACATAAGCATAATATGGCTAATAATATGAGTTGGATTGATAATAATAAGAGTAAGAAGTAGAGTAATTGTCGTCCTATTGATCATATAAGCATAATATGGCTAATAATATGAGCTAGATTGATAATAATAAGAGTAATGAGTATAGTAATTGTCGTTCTATCGATCATATAAGTATAATATGGCTAATAATATGAGTTAGATTGATAATAATAAGAGTAATGAGTATAGTAAATGTCGTTCTATCGATCATTTAAGCATAATATGGCTAATAATATGAGTGAGATTGATAATAATAAGAGTAATAAGTATAGTAATTGTCGTTCTATCGATCATATAATCATAATATGGCTAATAATATGGGTTAGATTGATAATTATAAGAGTAATAGGTATAGTAATTGTCGTTCTATCGATCATATAAGTATTATATGGCTAATAATATGAGTTGGATTGATAATAATAAGAGTAATATGTATAGTAATTGCAGTTCTATCAATCATTCAAGCATAATATGGCTAATAATATGAGTTAGATTGATAATAATAAGAGTAATAAGTATAGTAATTATCGTTCTACCGATCATATAAGCATAATATGGCTAATAATATGAGTTAGATTGATAATAATAAGACTAATAAGTATAGTAATTGTCGTTCTATCGATCATATCTGCATAATATGGTTAATAATATGAGTTAGATTGATAATAATAAGAGTAATAAGTATAGTAATTGTCGTTCGATCGATCATATCTGCATAATATGGCTAATCATATGAGTTAGATTGATAATAGTGAGTGTAATAAGTATAGTAATTGTCGTCCTATCGATCATATAAGCATAATATGCCTAATAATATGAGTTAGATTGATAATAATAAGAGTAATATGTATAGTAATTGTCGTTCTATCGATCATATAAGCGTTATATGGGAAATAATATGAGTTGGATTGATAATAATAAGAGTAATAAGTATAGTAATTGCAGTTCTATCAATCATTTAAGCATAATATGGCTAATAATATGAGTTAGATTGATAATAATAAGAGTAATAAGTATAGTAATTATCGTTCTACCGATCATATAAGCATAATATGGCTAATAATATGAGTTAGATTGATAATAGTGAGTGTAATAAGTATAGTAATTGTCGTTCTGTCGATCATATAAGCATAATATGGCTAATAATATGAGTTAGATTGATAATAATTAGAGCAATAAGTATAGTAATTGTAGTTCTATCAATCATATCTGCATAATATGGTTAATAATATGAGTTAGATTGATAATAGTGAGTGTAATAAGTATAGTAATTGTCGTTCTATCGATCGTATAAGCATAATATGGTTAATAATATGTGTTAGATTGATAATAATAAGAGTAATAAGTATAGTAATTGTAGATCTATCGATCATATAAGCATAATATGGCCAATAATATGAGTTGGATTGATAATAATAAGAGTAATAAGTATAGTAATTATCGTTCTACCGATCATATAAGCATAATATGGCTAATAATATGAGTTGGATTGATAATAATAAGAGTAATAAGTATAGTAATTGTCGTTCTATCGATCATATCTGCATAATATGGTTAATAATATGAGTTAGATTGATAATAGTGAGTGTAATAAGTATAGTAATTGTCGTTCCGTCGATCATATAAGCATAATATGGCTAATAATATGAGTTAGATTGATAATAATAAGAGCAGTAAGTATAGTAATTGTAGTTCTATCAATCATATCTGCATAATATGGTTAATAATATGAGTTAGGTTCATAATAATAAGAGTAATAAGTATAGTAATTGTCGTTCTGTCGATCACATAAGCATAATATGGCTAATAATGTGAGTTAGATTGATAATAATAAGAGTAATAAGTATAGTAATTGTCGTTCTATCGATCATACAAGCATAATATGGCTAATAATATGAGCTAGATTGATAATAATAAGAGTAATGAGTATAGTAATTGTCGTTCTATCGATCATATAAGTATAATATGGCTAATAATATGAGTTAGATTGATAATAATAAGAGTAATGAGTATAGTAAATGTCGTTCTATCGATCATTTAAGCATAATATGGCTAATAATATGAGTGAGATTGATAATAATAACACTAATAAGTATAGTAATTGTCGTTCTATCGATCATATCTGCATAATATGGTTAATAATATGAGTTAGATTGATAATAATAAGAGTAATAAGTATACTAATTGTCGTTCTATCGATCATATCTGCATAATATGGTTAATAATATGAGTTAGATTGATAATAGTGAGTGTAATAAGTATAGTAATTGTCGTCCTATCGATCATATAAGCATAATATGCCTAATAATATGAGTTAGATTGATAATAATAAGAGTAATAGGTATAGTAATTGTCGTTCTATCGATCATGTAAGCATAATATGGCTAATAATATGATCTAGATTGATAATAATAAGAGTAATGAGTATAGTAATTGTCGTCCTATCGATCATATAAGTATAATATGGCTAATAATATGAGTTAGACTGATAATAATAAGAGTAATGAGTATAGTAAATGTCGTTCTATCGATCATTTAAGCATAATATGGCTAATAATATGAGTGAGATTGATAATAATAAGAGTAATAAGTATAGTAATTGTCGTTCTATCGATCATATAATCATAATATGGCTAATAATATGGGTTAGATTGATAATTATAAGAGTAATAGGTATAGTAATTGTAGTTCTATCGATCATATAAGCATTATATGGCTAATAATATGAGTTAGATTGATAATAATAAGAGTAATGAGTATAGTAATTGCAGTTCTATCAATCATTTAAGCATAATATGGCTAATAATATGAGTTAGATTGATAATAATAAGAGTAATAAGTATAGTAATTGTCGTTCTATCGATCATATCTGCATAATATGGTTAGTAATATGAGTTAGATTGATAATAGTGAGTGTAATAAGTATAGTAATTGTCGTTCTGTCGATCATATAAGCATAATATGGCTAATAATATGAGTTAGATTGATAATAATAAGAGCAATAAGTATAGTAATTGTAGTTCCATAAATCATATCTGCATAATATGGTTAATAATATGAGTTAGATTCATAATAATAAGAGTAATGTGTATAGTAATTGTCGTTCTGTCGATGACATAAGCACTAATATGGCTAATAATATGAGTTAGATTGATAATAATAAGAGTAATAAGTATAGTAATTGTCGTTCTATCGATCATACAAGCATAATATGGCTAATAATATGAGTTAGATTGATAATAATAAGAGTAATGAGTATAGTAATTGTCGTTCTATCGATCATATAAGCATAATATGGCCAATAATATGAGTTGGATTGATAATAATAAGAGTAGTGAGTATACTAATTGTCGTTCTATCGATCATATCTGCATAATATGGTTAATAATATGAGTTAGATTGATAATAGTGAGTGTAATAAGTATAGTAATTGTCGTCCTACCGATCACATAAGCATAATATGGCTAATAATATGAGTTGGATTGATAATAATAAGAGTAAGAAGTAGAGTAATTGTCGTCCTATTGATCATATAAGTATAATATGGCTAATAATATGAGTTAGATTGATAATAATAAGAGTAATAAGTATAGTAATTGTCGTTCTATCGATCATATAATCATAATATGGCTAATAATATGGGTTAGATTGATAATTATAAGAGTAATAGGTATAGTAATTGTCGTTCTATCAATCATATAAGCACTATATGGCTAATAATATGAGTTGGATTGATAATAATAAGAGTAATAAGTATAGTAATTGCAGTTCTATCAATCATTTAAGCATAATATGGCTAATAATATGGGTTAGATTGATAATAATAAGAGTAATAAGTATAGTAATTATCGTTCTACCGATCATATAAGCATAATATGGCTAATAATATGAGTTAGATTGATAATAATAAGACTAATAAGTATAGTAATTGTCGTTCTATCGATCATATCTGCATAATATGGTTAATAATATGAGTTAGATTGATAATAATAAGAGTAATAAGTATACTAATTGTCGTTCTATCGATCATATCTGCATAATATGGTTAATAATATGAGTTAGATTGATAATTGTGAGTGTAATAAGTATAGTAATTGTCGTCCTATCGATCATATAAGCATAATATGCCTAATAATATGAGTTAGATTGATAATAATAAGAGTAATAGGTATAGTAATTGTCGTTCTATCGATCATGTAAGCATAATATGGCTAATAATATGATCTAGATTGATAATAATAAGAGTAATGAGTATAGTAATTGTCGTCCTATCGATCATATAAGTATAATATGGCTAATAATATGAGTTAGATTGATAATAATAAGAGTAATGAGTATAGTAAATGTCGTTCTATCGATCATTTAAGCATAATATGGCTAATAATATGAGTGAGATTGATAATAATAAGAGTAATAAGTATAGTAATTGTCGTTCTATCGATCATATAATCATAATATGGCTAATAATATGGGTTAGATTGATAATTATAAGAGTAATAGGTATAGTAATTGTAGTTCTATCGATCATATAAGCATTATATGGCTAATAATATGAGTTAGATTGATAATAATAAGAGTAATAAGTATAGTAATTGCAGTTCTATCAATCATTTAAGCATAATATGGCTAATAATATGAGTTAGATTGATAATAATAAGAGTAATAAGTATAGTAATTGTCGTTCTATCGATCATATCTGCATAATATGGTTAGTAATATGAGTTAGATTGATAATAGTGAGTGTAATAAGTATAGTAATTGTCGTTCTGTCGATCATATAAGCATAATATGGCTAATAATATGAGTTAGATTGATAATAATAAGAGCAATAAGTATAGTAATTGTAGTTCTATAAATCATATCTGCATAATATGGTTAATAATATGAGTTAGATTCATAATAATAAGAGTAATGTGTATAGTAATTGTCGTTCTGTCGATGACATAAGCACTAATATGGCTAATAATATGAGTTAGATTGATAATAATAAGAGTAATAAGTATAGTAATTGTCGTTCTATCGATCATACAAGCATAATATGGCTAATAATATGGGTTAGATTGATAATAATAAGAGTAATGAGTATAGTAATTGTCGTTCTATCGATCATATAAGCATAATATGGCTAATAATATGAGTTGGATTGATAATAATAAGAGTAATAAGTATAGTAATTATCGTTCTACCGATCATATAAGCATAATATGGCTAATAATATGAGTTAGATTGATAATAATTAGAGCAATAAGTATAGTAATTGTAGTTCTATCAATCATATAAGTATAATATGGCTAATAATATTAGTTAGATTGATAATAATAAGAGTAATAAGTATAGTAATTGTCGTTCTATCGATCATATCTGCATAATATGGTTAATAATATGAGTGAGATTGATAATAGTGAGTGTAATAAGTATAGTAATTGTCGTCCTATCGATCATATAAGCATAATATGGCTAATAATATGAGTTAGATTGATAATAATAAGAGTAATAGGTATAGTAATTGTCGTTCTATCGATCATGTAAGCACAATATGGCTAATAATATGATCTAGATTGATAATAATAAGAGTAATGAGTATAGTAATTGTCGTTCTATCGATCATATAAGTATAATATGGCTAATAATATGAGTTAGATTGATAATAATAAGAGTAATGAGTATAGTAAATGTCGTTCTATCGATCATTTAAGCATAATATGCCTAATAATATGAGTTAGATTGATAATAATAAGAGTAATATGTATAGTAATTGTCGTTCTATCGATCATATAAGCATTATATGGCTAATAATATGAGTTGGATTGATAATAATAAGAGTAATAAGTATAGTAATTGCAGTTCTATCAATCATTTAAGCATAATATGGCTAATAATATGAGTTAGATTGATAATAATAAGAGTAATAAGTATAGTAATTATCGTTCTACCGATCATATAAGCATAATATGGCTAATAATATGAGTTAGATTGATAATAATTAGAGCAATAAGTATAGTAATTGTAGTTCTATCAATCATATCTGCATAATATGGTTAATAATATGAGTTAGATTGATAATAGTGAGTGTAATAAGTATAGTAATTGTCGTTCTATCGATCGTATAAGCATAATATGGTTAATAATATGTGTTAGATTGATAATAATAAGAGTAATAAGTATAGTAATTGTAGATCTATCGATCATATAAGCATAATATGGCCAATAATATGAGTTAGGTTCATAATAATAAGAGTAATAAGTATAGTAATTGTCGTTCTGTCGATCACATAAGCATAATATGGCTAATAATGTGAGTTAGATTGATAATAATAAGAGTAATAAGTATAGTAATTGTCGTTCTATCGATCATACAAGCATAATATGGCTAATAATATGAGCTAGATTGATAATAATAAGAGTAATGAGTATAGTAATTGTCGTTCTATCGATCATATAAGTATAATATGGCTAATAATATGAGTTAGATTGATAATAATAAGAGTAATGAGTATAGTAAATGTCGTTCTATCGATCATTTAAGCATAATATGGCTAATAATATGAGTGAGATTGATAATAATAAGACTAATAAGTATAGTAATTGTCGTTCTATCGATCATATCTGCATAATATGGTTAATAATATGAGTTAGATTGATAATAATAAGAGTAATAAGTATACTAATTGTCGTTCTATCGATCATATCTGCATAATATGGTTAATAATATGAGTTAGATTGATAATAGTGAGTGTAATAGGTATAGTAATTGTCGTTCTATCGATCATGTAAGCATAATATGGCTAATAATATGATCTAGATTGATAATAATAAGAGTAATGAGTATAGTAATTGTCGTCCTATCGATCATATAAGTATAATATGGCTAATAATATGAGTTAGATTGATAATAATAAGAGTAATGAGTATAGTAAATGTCGTTCTATCGATCATTTAAGCATAATATGGCTAATAATATGAGTGAGATTGATAATAATAAGAGTAATAAGTATAGTAATTGTCGTTCTATCGATCATATAATCATAATATGGCTAATAATATGGGTTAGATTGATAATTATAAGAGTAATAGGTATAGTAATTGTAGTTCTATCGATCATATAAGCATTATATGGCTAATAATATGAGTTAGATTGATAATAATAAGAGTAATAAGTATAGTAATTGCAGTTCTATCAATCATTTAAGCATAATATGGCTAATAATATGAGTTAGATTGATAATAATAAGAGTAATAGGTATAGTAATTGTCGTTCTATCGATCATATCTGCATAATATGGTTAGTAATATGAGTTAGATTGATAATAGTGAGTGTAATAAGTATAGTAATTGTCGTTCTGTCGATCATATAAGCATAATATGGCTAATAATATGAGTTAGATTGATAATAATAAGAGCAATAAGTATAGTAATTGTAGTTCTATAAATCATATCTGCATAATATGGTTAATAATATGAGTTAGATTCATAATAATAAGAGTAATGTGTATAGTAATTGTCGTTCTGTCGATGACATAAGCACTAATATGTCTAATAATATGAGTTAGATTGATAATAATAAGAGTAATAAGTATAGTAATTGTCGTTCTATCGATCATACAAGCATAATATGGCTAATAATATGAGTTAGATTGATAATAATAAGAGTAATGAGTATAGTAATTGTCGTTCTATCGATCATATAAGCATAATATGGCTAATAATATGAGTTGGATTGATAATAATAAGAGTAGTGAGTATACTAATTGTCGTTCTATCGATCATATCTGCATAATATGGTTAATAATATGAGTTAGATTGATAATAGTGAGTGTAATGAGTATAGTAATTGTCGTCCTACCGATCACATAAGCATAATATGGCTAATAATATGAGTTGGATTGATAATAATAAGAGTAAGAAGTAGAGTAATTGTCGTCCTATTGATCATATAAGCATAATATGGCTAATAATATGAGCTAGATTGATAATAATAAGAGTAATGAGTATAGTAATTGTCGTTCTATCGATCATATAAGTATAATATGGCTAATAATATGAGTTAGATTGATAATAATAAGAGTAATGAGTATAGTAAATGTCGTTCTATCGATCATTTAAGCATAATATGGCTAATAATATGAGTGAGATTGATAATAATAAGAGTAATAAGTATAGTAATTGTCGTTCTATCGATCATATAATCATAATATGGCTAATAATATGGGTTAGATTGATAATTATAAGAGTAATAGGTATAGTAATTGTCGTTCTATCGATCATATAAGTATTATATGGCTAATAATATGAGTTGGATTGATAATAATAAGAGTAATATGTATAGTAATTGCAGTTCTATCAATCATTCAAGCATAATATGGCTAATAATATGAGTTAGATTGATAATAATAAGAGTAATAAGTATAGTAATTATCGTTCTACCGATCATATAAGCATAATATGGCTAATAATATGAGTTAGATTGATAATAATAAGACTAATAAGTATAGTAATTGTCGTTCTATCGATCATATCTGCATAATATGGTTAATAATATGAGTTAGATTGATAATAATAAGAGTAATAAGTATAGTAATTGTCGTTCGATCGATCATATCTGCATAATATGGCTAATCATATGAGTTAGATTGATAATAGTGAGTGTAATAAGTATAGTAATTGTCGTCCTATCGATCATATAAGCATAATATGCCTAATAATATGAGTTAGATTGATAATAATAAGAGTAATATGTATAGTAATTGTCGTTCTATCGATCATATAAGCGTTATATGGCTAATAATATGAGTTGGATTGATAATAATAAGAGTAATAAGTATAGTAATTGCAGTTCTATCAATCATTTAAGCATAATATGGCTAATAATATGAGTTAGATTGATAATAATAAGAGTAATAAGTATAGTAATTATCGTTCTACCGATCATATAAGCATAATATGGCTAATAATATGAGTTAGATTGATAATAGTGAGTGTAATAAGTATAGTAATTGTCGTTCTGTCGATCATATAAGCATAATATGGCTAATAATATGAGATAGATTGATAATAATTTGAGCAATAAGTTGTAACGAGGCATATTTTCATTGGGTTGATTGCCTCCCTTTTTTTTGGGTTATGCCTCGTTACGATGATCCTCCCGAATTGCCAGCCCCACTCCTCCGCCCAAGCGGACCACCTCGCCGCTGGGGCAAGTATGAGTGAGCGTGTGTGTGTGTTTTTCTTTTCCTTTTCGTGTGTTTTTTTTTATTTTCTATCTGTTTCGGACGCCACCCTTTTCCCCCCTTTTTTTTTTTGGCTGCCTCCAACCAGCACCGAAGGAGCCGTCGTCGTCCCCGGTCGCGGAGGAACCTCTCCCTGAGCGACGGAGGCGCGGGATGGGTCCACCGAAGGAGCACCGGCTGTCCGGTCGCGGCGCCACCCCGTCATCCTCCGCGGGGGCGACCGGCAGCCGACCACCGGGAAACGCCAGGCCTGGGGACAAGCCACCCCCAACTGCCACCTCGAGAGGGCCCCAGGACCTGGCCACCAAACCCCACCGTGGAATGGCCCATCCTCGACGCCGAAATCCTCGGGGTGGGGGAAGACCGTGAACCGGGGGAGAAGATCGAGAGAAGCCAGCGAGCCGCCGTGAGAGATAGCCGCATCCTTTCGCGAAAGCCGTTTCTCTTTTTTTTTTCCCCTATTTCGTGTATTTTACGTCTCCGCTTCTTCTTGTTTTTTTTTCAAAATCTGAGTAGTGCGTTCCGTGTTATACTTTGTGTCATTTTGGTATTGTGTGTGCCTGCGTGGAGTGTGTGTCGCCGCCGCCCCTGTGTGGAATTTTTGGGAGTACACCAGCGCAAAAAGGTAGGAGTCATCTCCGTACCCTGTTTATTGTTATTCATTTGCGCGTGGGCGAGGGCGATAGGACCCCTGGCCCCAGTGACGAGGACCCTAGAGGCCGCGGACAGTCTACACGACACTGTCCCCTCTAATTTAGTTCTTCTTCGTTTCGCTGTATTTTGGTATTTAGGACCAACGTCCCCTTATTGTCCACGACCCCTAAGAGGGCGTGTTCCTTCGCGGGCGAATACCACAGCGTTCTTTTTGTATTTCCGATCTTTGTACTCGCGCGTACCGTGAGCCCCCGCGCCGCGAAAGCCTCCCTCGCAACTGGCGAGTCGACCCCTTTTCCTCGACCGTTGCTTGTAACGCGTGGGGCCCACGCGAATTCATTTTTTCTGTTTTGCTTGAGTGGCCTACTTGGAGGCCCGAATAAAAGCATTTTCTATTGGATACGAACTCGCGGGTCCTTTACTAATTTTTTTTTCTGACCCCCTCTGATTCCCGCTCCCGACAGAGCAGCCGGAAGGGCGATTACTCCGGACGAGTGCATTAGCACTGGCGCCCCATTAAAGAAATCGTCCGTGGGTGTGAGCATCGGTGCGTGGAGGGCCGTTTTCCCTAACTGCCCCCACTCCAGGGAACCCCCTTCGGGCTTTCCCCCCACCGATCCGTCACAAATTTGGCGCCCAACGTGGGGCCAGAGTAAAGTTGACCACAGGGACGCGAGTATCCACCCTTAAAGATTTTCTTTGTTCGAGTTGGTTTGAAATTTCCGTTACTCGTACCGTTGATTTCAACGACGAGTCTTTGTTTTCGTATCTAGCAATAGGCGATCGTTTTTGCTTCGTTGACATCTACCTGTACCCCGTGTGTACAGGTGGGTATCCGATATTATTGCCGCGATTGTCTCTAGAGCGAAACTCTGTAACGGATTCTTATTGTTTGTTACTTTCCTTGATTTCTAACGGCATACAAGGCCGATTATACCGAGCCTTTGTTTGTGTTAAGAGTCGGCACCCGTGACGGTTTGAGCTGTCGGTTGTTGTTCTTTTTTTTCTTGAGCGTATATTATCGCTTCTTCATCGTCAGCGGGTTAACTCCGGGTTAAAGTTAGAAAAAATTCTTTATTATGTCCGGCTCCGAGACCACTGAGACTGACCGCGCTCGCCGTTTCGCCCTTCGCGAACAGAGAGCTGAGCTGCGGGAGATGTGCTCCTCATTAGTGGACCGACACAATGCCGTAGATGTAATTATGCTGATGGAGATGTTGGGATTCAGTACCGTCGGTACGTGGACCGCGTTGGCTGACCGATTCAGGCGTTACCATTTCCGCCTCGAATTCGGACCCAACGCGGCCGGGTGGGACCCTGCAGTAGACGAGGTGGCCGGCGCGCAGACCAACGCCTCACTTGAGACCCTGGTGGCCGGCAGCCGAGGAAGGGACTTGTTCGCCCGATACGAGTCCATCCTCCGTCTCTCCCCCCTTCGCGGGTCCGGGTACCCACTCGGAGCGCGCGCTAGTTTTGATTTGATTCCCGCCGCCGCCCCGACCTTGACCGTGACCGAACCTTCGCGTCCGGTTACGGAGCGGCCAGCGGAAGAAAACGCGTCCGCGCTAGACCAACCGGAAGATCCCAACACCCCCGAATTACCGCGCGGATGGGTGGAGGACCGCCAGTGGCTGCCCACTGGTCAGTCCGTCGGACGTTATCGGGACCCCCTTAGTCTTCACTCTGAAGGGGTGGAAACGTCCCAGCCGGCGGATACTACTCCCCACCGCCCCCTAGCCGCCGCAAGCACGCCGCGAGTTAGGGAGTCGCGTCTCGCGGAGTCCGGATTTACCGGACCAAGGGGTGATCGCGAAGCGCGTCACGCTTCCCCACCGCTGGAGACGCGAGGTTCTTCGGCTCCCCTTCCCCAATTCGAACCGATCGGTAGCGATCACCGAGCTACGCGTTCCGAAAGGGAGGGGATTTCTGCCGCGTCGCGGCCGGTAAGAGAGCGAGCGACGGGTCGGTACGGGCACCGTCAACCAGACCCCCCACTCTCCCACCAACAGATTCGGTACGACAGCAGCGGGAGCGACGGAGAAGTTCCCCTACCCGCTGTCACCGAATCTCGCGTTAGCCGTCGTGAACCGCAACGCGAAGAACGACGCGAAGGACGACGCGAAAGAATAGAGGAAGAACGCGATCGTCTACGTGTTCGCGACTCCGTGGACAACCTGGCGTCCCGGAGCCACCCTCGCGTTCCCTCCCCACCCGGGGTAGGTTATACAGAACGCGAAGGTGTCGAGCGCGAACGCGTTTCAGTCATGACCAGTAAGGAGCGTCACGAGTGGAGGGAACGAACTCGTGATCTCTCTCCTCGTGATCGCCCCCGTTCTCGCGACCCCGTGGACAACCTGGCGTCCCGGGGCCACCCCCGCGTTCCCTCCCCATCCGGGGTTGGTCCTTCAGAGCGCGGAGGTGTAGAACGCGAGTACGTTTCTGTTTTGCCCAGAGAAGAACGACGCGAGAGAAGGGAACGAACTCGTGACCTTTCTCCTCGTGATCGTTTACGTTTTCGCGACCCCGTGGACAACCTGGCGTCCCGGGGCCACCCCCGCGTTCCCTCCCCATCCGGGGCTGGTTACTTAGAGCGCGGAGGTGTCGAGCGCGATTACGACACTGTTTTGCAGCGTGACGAACGGCGCGAGAGGAGAAGAGAGACTCGCGACCCCGTGGACAACCTGGCGTCCCGGGGTTATTCCCGTGCTCCCTCCCCATCCGGGGATGGTTACTTAGAGCGCGTGGACTACCGTTCGGACACGTATCGCCGCGCGGAGGACCGTGACCTTGCCCCGAGGGCGTCGGTGGAGGCGCCCCGTGACCGCACACTGGCGACAAGGAGAGGGGAGGAAGAAGCTCGTCCATTTTCGGGCGAGCCAGGCTCCCCCCGCTCCCGCCGTGTGCTGCGACACCGGGAAGTGGACACGGAATACGAGAGAGACGCCACAGTGCATCGACGACAATCTCCTGTCGGTCATCTCCGGGGAGATCAGGCGATCGATGTACTGACGAAATGGCGCATCTCGTACTCCAGCGAGTTCGAGGAGGGGGCAGAAACTTTTCTGGACCGCCTCGAACGATGTCTGGACAGCTCGAAGATGCCTGTACCGGACATGCTGGCCGCGCTGCCTGCTGTTTTGCAAGGAGCGGCTGCGAACTGGCATCGTATCTGTGGAGTGTCGTGTCGGAGCTGGAGCGAATTTGCCCGAGCTTTTCGGGAACGCTTCGGCGCGCGCGACTTCCAGCAACAGCTTAAAAACGATGCCAAGAATCGCACGCAGGGAGAGCGAGAAACGATCAGCATGTTTTTAGATAGCTTAGAGCTGATCTTCTCGCATATGAATCCCCCTCCTTTGCAAGTAGAGCGGTTAAATACGGCATATGACAACTTATTGCCATATTACCGCCGAAGATTCCGACGTTCGGAATTTAGTACGTTTAAGGAGTTGCGCGAATTGGGTAGGGAGGTGGAGGAAGGTGCGGCTAGAGAAAGAGCCGGGCATCGCCCACCCCCTAGCGCAGCGGACCTCGCGTTGGCGGAAACCGCGTATCGGCCACCCCCGCGAGGAGCTTTTAGTAGTTTAGCCGCGACGGACTCGCCGTACGACTACGAGCCGCCTGCCGATGCTTGGAAACAAGGAGAATCCGCGAGATCGCAGGACAAGAAAACGGGCTCTTCAAGGCCCGTGGTCGAGGTCGAAGCGGAAAGACCGCACGCCTCGACCCCCGCGACCGCGAGAACTCCGGCGGCGGCACCGAAGGCGAGTGTTCCGCGCCAGCCACCGCGGACGCGCACCCCGCCGCGACCTTCAAGGTCGCAAGTAGAGCGGAGGAGCCCCGCGATGCCGGCTGCTACGGCACCCCCGCTCGCAGCATCCACCCCGTTGGCCTCTAAGGGGGGGGAGTGCTATAATTGCGGACAGCCTGGACATTGGGCTGCCGACTGCCCCCTCCCCCGGAGGATCCGGGTGTGCTACGGGTGTAACCGAGAGGGGGTGACTATACTCACCTGCCCCGATTGCCTCGCTAGGCGGTCGGGAAATGCACCGCGGGGAAGTCGCTAGAGGCCTGCGACCACCCGCGTGAAGACGTGGAGGCCTCACAGATAAGCACGATTCAGGTGGAGGAAGGGCCAACGGATCCGAACCTTTGTGCGGAATTTCCGGAAACCCCCAAAATTCTCCCTGAATGGACCCTCCCGTCTCTTTCGCCAAAAACCGTGGGGCCACCCTCCACTCCACTTTTGAAAAGGAAGGAGGAGGCCACCTCCCGATCCCTAATTTGTCTATGTGACGGCCTGAGGGCTGGTTGGACCAGGGGAAAGGGAGGTGATAACTGTTGTTCCGCGGAACCTCTTCCGGCACCTCCACTTACAGAGACCAAGGAGGAGGTTACCTCCATGTCCCTAATTTGTCTATGTGACGGCTCGAGGGCTGGTTGGACCAGGGGACAAGGAGGGGATAGCCTTCATCACGCGGAACCTCTTCCGGCGCCTCCTCTTAAAGAGGCCAAGGAGGAGATCGTCTCTCGATCCCTAATTTGTCTATGTGACGGCCCGAGGGCTGGTTGGACCAGGGGACCGAGAGGGGATAACTTTTATCCTGCGGTACCTCTTCCGTCGCCTCCACCCCAGGAGACAAAGGAGGAGGTCACCTCCGAGCCCCTACTTTGTACATGTGACGGACGTTTACTCGGTTGTACCAGGGGGCAAAGAGGTGACGATTTCGACCTCAAGAGACCTTTTTCCGTTCCTCCACTGGAGGAGGAGAGGGAGGAGGCCACTCCCCGATCCCTACTTTGTACATGTGACGGCCCGAGGGCTGGTTGGACCAGGGGACCGGGAAAAGAGGGCCTTCATCCCACGGAACTTCCTCCCGCGCCTCCACTTAGGGAGACCGAGGAGGGGGTCACCTCTCGATCCCTAATTTGTCTATGTGACGGCCAAAAGGCTGGTTGGACCAGGGGAAAGCGAGGTGAAGGTCCCGATTCCGCGAGTACATTACCCGCGCCTCCACTTTTGGAGAACAGGGCCGTAATCACCTCCACTGATCCCTACTTTGTCCATGGGACGGCCAATTTGCCGGTTGGACCAGGGGACAGTCAGGTGGTCGGAATGGCTCGCGAATCGATTAAATTTCGCCGCGATTTTCCGCCGGGATATGTTGACCGCCGCTATTATGTCCGCCTACTGGTCGCTGGACATCCGCTCTGGGCTTTAATTGATAGCGGGGCCGCGCGTTCCTACTTGGGACCAGACGCGATTGCATGGTTAGGGTCGCGTATAGATCCCACTTTTTCAGGGGAAATGCGGATGGCCAATGGCGTGCAGGACCATATCTTAGGCGAAGCGGTGATAGAGATCGAAATCGACGGGCGAAAGATTGCATTGCCAATCCGAGTCGCGAACAATTTAGATTACGATTGCGTGCTGGGGATAGATTTTCTGGAGGCTTTTGAAATCTCCCTAGACACATCGAACGCGACTTGGAAAATTCGGAATGGTCCCGTTCATTCCTTTGTTGTTCCAGGTTTGCAGGATTCGAGGGAAATTATCCACGCCGATTGCGCCGCTATCGTTGAGATTACTCCGAAACAAAGCGAGCGCTTAAATCAGCTGTTGGATCGAATAATTCCCCCTCCTGCGGAAAAACCTCCCGCGACTACTCTTGTTCAGCATAAAATCGACGTGCAAGGACACGAACCGATTAAACACCGCGCGCGACGCGTATCTCCGAAAATTTACGAAGTCGCGCACGCGGAGGTGGACAAGATGCTTGCGGATGGAATTATTGAGCGCTCGTCAAGCGCTTGGGCGAGTTGTCCCGTGATAGTCGCAAAAGCGAACGGGAAATATCGCTTTTGTATTGACTATCGCGATGTAAACAATATCACTAAGAAGGACGCATACCCTCTTCCGCATATGGACGCGATCCTGGACAAATTACGCACTGCACTATACATTTCGACCATCGATTTGAGTCAGGCGTACTTCCAAATTCCTCTGGAAGAGTCCAGTCGAGAAATTACGGCGTTCGTAGTCCCAGGGAAAGGGTTATTCCAATTTACGCGTATGCCGTACGGGCTGACCAACGCCCCGGCCACTTTTCAAAGGCTGATGGATCGCTTGATTGGTCCTGAGCTTGAACCTCACGCCTTCGCGTATCTTGACGATATTGTTATCGTCAATGAGACCTTCGATGACCATCTTGAATGGATCGAAAAGGTCATTGGAATATTAAACGAAGCAGGGCTCGAAATCAATCG
The DNA here is from genome assembly GCF_050947335.1 of Megachile rotundata. NCBI lineage: Eukaryota > Metazoa > Arthropoda > Insecta > Hymenoptera > Megachilidae > Megachile > Megachile rotundata. The sequence continues at coordinate 43,209 of NW_027474261.1, read as the reverse complement.
GGAAAAGAGCGAATTTTGTCGCCAAGAGGTCCGGTATTTGGGATATTTAATAAGCCAAAAGGGCCTCGAACCCGATCCCGAAAAGGTTGCGCCGGTTTTGTCGTATCCGGCGCCCACGACGGTCAAGCAACTGCGGAGTTTCCTCGGCATGGTTGGTTGGTACGCACGATTTTTGCCGAACCATGCGCGTGACAAAGTCCCCTTGGTGCAGTTGCTTAAGAAAAACGAGCCCTGGCATTGGGGTAAAGCTCAAGAAACGGCTTTTCAAAATTTGAAAAAAGCCCTGAGCACCACCCCCGTTTTAGCGCGTCCTGACTTTTCGTTGCCGTTCGTTCTTCAGACTGACGCGAGTCACTATGCAATCGGCGCGGTCCTCACACAAAAACAAAATGGGGAGGAACACCCCATTGTTTACGTGAATAGAGTCTTGACCGCTGCCGAGCAAAAATATACAGTGACCGAAAAAGAGTGTTTGGCAGTTTTATGGGCCATTAAAAAACTCCGTCCGTATCTCGAGGGGTACTCTTTTACTGTTATTACGGATCACAGCAGCCTCAAATGGCTGCATAATTTAAAAGATCCCACGGGACGATTGGCGAGATGGGCCCTTGATATGCAACAATACTCTTTTTCTATTGAGCATCGTAAAGGAGCCCTCCACCACGTCCCGGATGCACTTTCACGTGCGATAGTACCCTCGAACGACGTCGTCACTGAAGAACCATCTGTTCACGACTTTTTAGCGGCTCTCAGGGACATTGAGAGTAATTGGTACGCTGACCGCTTGAAAAAAGTAGAATCGCACCCCGCGTCGTACCCCGATTGGCGAGTTGAAGACGGACGTCTGTATTATCACCGTCCGTCTCCCACGCAAGAAATTATCGGAGAGGATGACGATGCGTGGAAGTTGGTTCTCCCCGAGGATCTTCGAGAAAAGGCCATTCGAAATGCCCATGATCCCCCGGCCGCTGGTCACCCCGGTATTGATAAAACATACCAAAGGGTGAGCCAAGAATTTTATTGGCCGGGGATGTTCCGAGACATCCGCCGTTTTGTGCAGCGATGTCCCGTGTGTCAACAGCACAAGGTCGAGCAGCTTGCTCCCGCTGGACACATGGGCCGGCGAATCCCCGAACGGCCATGGGCCGTGGTATCCGCCGACGTAATGGGCCCTTTTCCGCCCGGGCGTGGTCAAGCTCGGTACGTTGTAGTCTTCTTGGACAATTTTACAAAGTGGGTGGAGTGTAAGGCGCTCCGAAAAGCTACGGGGTCGGCTATTTTAACAGCTTTTGAGGACCTCGTGCTATTTCGTTGGGGAGCCCCCGAAATACTCCTCACTGACAACGGTACCGAGTTTTGCAACAAAGAGATTGATTCGGCTTTAGAAGAATGGGGAATCACGCATTACACGATTCCCCCGTATCACGCGCAAGCGAATCCGGTGGAACGAGTTAATCGTGTCCTAAAAACGATGATTTCATCGTTTATTGAAAAGGACCACCGTGAATGGAACGTGCACTTGCACGAATTCCGATTCGCTGTTAATACTGCTGTGCATTCCTCAGCTGGCGAGTCTCCAGCGGTGCTCAACTTTGGAAGAGCCCCACGATCCGTCGGCAGTATTCGACGCGCCGTGGAAGGAGAACCCCTGCTCTCCCGCAGAGACCCGCAAGCCTGGGCACAGCGATCGCGTCGCTTGTTGTTATTGCACGACTTAGTGCGAGAACAATTGGAACGCGCTCACAAGCGACAAGCGAAGTATTATAATGCGCGTCATCGAGACATTAAATACCGGGTAGGCGATTTAGTTTGGCGTCGGAATAGGGTCCTCTCGTCCGCCGCAGAAAATGTGGCCGCGAAGCTGGCGGCCGCTTATATTGGTCCCTTCCAAATAAAAAAGGTCCTATCGCCCGTCGTGTACGAGTTGGAGACGACCGGAACCCGAATGGTTCCGAAGGTTCACGTCTCCGACTTGAAGCCGTTTGTCGGTGATGACCCCGACGACGGCCCACCCCCGACCCCTCCTAACGAAGTTTTGTTTAAGGATGCTGCGTCAAGGAAGGAGGGGAGGGCGGGCGACATTCCGCATGGCAGCGGCGCCCCACCGTCCCGAGGAGGAGTTCGACCCCCTGCCTCCGGGGGCGTGTTTGGAGCCACGGCGGACCGCGGAGGACACCCGGACAGCAGCTGTCCGGTCCGTCGTCGACACCCCCGGGGCCAGCGAGGGACGAAAGGGGCGGAAGAGGAGGCGCCGCTCACGCAAGGCCCCGCAGCCCGCCGCAGCGCCCGCCTCCACGCCAAGGAGGCGGAAAAGGTCCCGGGGGGTGAGCGCCCCCGAAAAGGGAGCGGCACTCCCCCCCACTCCTCGACCGCGACCCCCGGCCCATCGGGCAACGGACCGCCGGCCGGTGAAGCGCCCCCGCCTCGCGGTGGAGGCGCCAAACGTGGCCGGCCTCGCGGTCGTCGGCCCCGGGCCTAGTGGCCCCGAGGGCCGAATACTGGAGGCGACGACGCAGTTCCTGTCGCTAATGACAGGAATAATGGGGAATGCGCCGTCGCATGGACCGGCACTGCCGGCGGTGGCGGGCCCGGCACCCGCAGGAGTTTGTTTCCGGTGCCGGCGGAGGGGGCACGAACAGCTGCAGTGCCCGTATCCCGCCGCCGGCCCCTACTGTTTTAGGTGTGGCCAGCCAGGGGTGACCCTGCGGTCCTGCCCGCATTGTGCGCGGGCAGGTCCCGCAAAGAGAGGGGCGGCCCCACACCGTAGGCGGTAGGAAGCCTGCGGGTGACCGCTTTGGTTTGTTTGTTTGTCCTTTGTCTTGGTGGTGGGTAATTTAGTTTAGTACGTAGGAAAAAAAAAATTTAAAAAAAAAAAAAAAAAAATTATAAAATTAAAAATGGAAAAAAAAAAATATATGTTTCTATGTGGTGATGGGATTTTTTAGGGGTTTGTGCCGTCCTTTATTATTTCACAATTATATTTTTGAGTTTCGTTTTTTTTTATTCCCCCAATTTTCATTTTTATTTTTCTTTGTATGTGTCGGCCAAGTAGGCGACAATTTCATTTATAGTTTATTTGATTTTTCTTTTCCTTTATGTTTCTTTTTTGGGGTGTGTTGTGTTGAGTGTGTTACCTCGAAACAGTATTCTCACCCTCTGATTCTTTACTTCCATTGAAGTTTTTTTTTTGGTTTTGTTTTGTTCGACTCACCGCCTCTCTCTCCGTTCCGTTGTGGGGGACAGATTTTTTTTTCTGTTCAGAGAACGGTAGAGATAGAAGGCAGCTACGCGGATCGCCCTATCGCGCGACATCGCCACCCCTGATGTCGAGCGAAAGATGGGGTTTCGGATTTTAATGCTGAGTCTCCGCCGATTTCCTGAGCGTTGATTGACTCGCATTCCGAAACAGCTGATCAGCGAGTGTGAGTAAATATTGTCTGGAGAATACTGAATATAGGCCGACGACGATGAAAAAGCCCGACCTCTCATTTAATTTGGCTAAGCCAATTATTTTGATTGAGGAAGGCTCATCGCGCCCGGATTAAGACGGCGCGGCGATTTCTTGCGCCAGTTCTTATTCCGTGGCCCGTCGCTCGTCGGTATGCGAGGTTTTTGTTCTGCTTCCTCCCCGCGGCCGACAACGGAGTCAGGCGCGCTGGGTCTGAGGAAGCAAGGGTCCCCCTTCCTGGATGGGACCCATCGTTTTGTCCCTTCGCGTTTTTTTTTTGTTTTGTTGTTTGTGGTCCTCCAGTTTATCTTTCCATCTTCTTTGTTTTTTTTCCTGCCTCCTTGTCTGTGATAGGGGAAAATTACTTTTGATTCCCCTTCCTAATGGCATGAAAGTCTGTTTCAGGACCGCAGTTTTTTTTTCAAGCCGGCCGCTCGCTCGCCTCGTTGTGCGGCCTCTAGGAGCGGGCGCGAAAGCGAGGAGGGGGGTAGGACAATTTTTGGGGGGGGGGTGTGTAACGAGGCATATTTTCATTGGGTTGATTGCCTCCCTTTTTTTTGGGTTATGCCTCGTTACGATGATCCTCCCGAATTGCCAGCCCCACTCCTCCGCCCAAGCGGACCACCTCGCCGCTGGGGCAAGTATGAGTGAGCGTGTGTGTGTGTTTTTCTTTTCCTTTTCGTGTGTTTTTTTTTATTTTCTATCTGTTTCGGACGCCACCCTTTTCCCCCCTTTTTTTTTTTGGCTGCCTCCAACCAGCACCGAAGGAGCCGTCGTCGTCCCCGGTCGCGGAGGAACCTCTCCCTGAGCGACGGAGGCGCGGGATGGGTCCACCGAAGGAGCACCGGCTGTCCGGTCGCGGCGCCACCCCGTCATCCTCCGCGGGGGCGACCGGCAGCCGACCACCGGGAAACGCCAGGCCTGGGGACAAGCCACCCCCAACTGCCACCTCGAGAGGGCCCCAGGACCTGGCCACCAAACCCCACCGTGGAATGGCCCATCCTCGACGCCGAAATCCTCGGGGTGGGGGAAGACCGTGAACCGGGGGAGAAGATCGAGAGAAGCCAGCGAGCCGCCGTGAGAGATAGCCGCATCCTTTCGCGAAAGCCGTTTCTCTTTTTTTTTTCCCCTATTTCGTGTATTTTACGTCTCCGCTTCTTCTTGTTTTTTTTTCAAAATCTGAGTAGTGCGTTCCGTGTTATACTTTGTGTCATTTTGGTATTGTGTGTGCCTGCGTGGAGTGTGTGTCGCCGCCGCCCCTGTGTGGAATTTTTGGGAGTACACCAGCGCAAAAAGGTAGGAGTCATCTCCGTACCCTGTTTATTGTTATTCATTTGCGCGTGGGCGAGGGCGATAGGACCCCTGGCCCCAGTGACGAGGACCCTAGAGGCCGCGGACAGTCTACACGACACTGTCCCCTCTAATTTAGTTCTTCTTCGTTTCGCTGTATTTTGGTATTTAGGACCAACGTCCCCTTATTGTCCACGACCCCTAAGAGGGCGTGTTCCTTCGCGGGCGAATACCACAGCGTTCTTTTTGTATTTCCGATCTTTGTACTCGCGCGTACCGTGAGCCCCCGCGCCGCGAAAGCCTCCCTCGCAACTGGCGAGTCGACCCCTTTTCCTCGACCGTTGCTTGTAACGCGTGGGGCCCACGCGAATTCATTTTTTCTGTTTTGCTTGAGTGGCCTACTTGGAGGCCCGAATAAAAGCATTTTCTATTGGATACGAACTCGCGGGTCCTTTACTAATTTTTTTTTCTGACCCCCTCTGATTCCCGCTCCCGACAGAGCAGCCGGAAGGGCGATTACTCCGGACGAGTGCATTAGCACTGGCGCCCCATTAAAGAAATCGTCCGTGGGTGTGAGCATCGGTGCGTGGAGGGCCGTTTTCCCTAACTGCCCCCACTCCAGGGAACCCCCTTCGGGCTTTCCCCCCACCGATCCGTCACAAAGTATAGTAATTGTAGTTCTATCAATCATATCTGCATAATATGGTTAATAATATGAGTTAGATTGATAATAGTGAGTGTAATAAGTATAGTAATTGTCGTTCTATCGATCGTATAAGCATAATATGGTTAATAATATGAGTTAGATTGATAATAATAAGAGCAGTAAGTATAGTAATTGTAGTTCTATCAATCATATCTGCATAATATGGTTAATAATATGAGTTAGGTTCATAATAATAAGAGTAATAAGTATAGTAATTGTCGTTCTGTCGATCACATAAGCATAATATGGCTAATAATGTGAGTTAGATTGATAATAATAAGAGTAATAAGTATAGTAATTGTCGTTCTATCGATCATACAAGCATAATATGGCTAATAATATGAGCTAGATTGATAATAATAAGAGTAATGAGTATAGTAATTGTCGTTCTATCGATCATATAAGTATAATATGGCTAATAATATGAGTTAGATTGATAATAATAAGAGTAATGAGTATAGTAAATGTCGTTCTATCGATCATTTAAGCATAATATGGCTAATAATATGAGTGAGATTGATAATAATAACACTAATAAGTATAGTAATTGTCGTTCTATCGATCATATCTGCATAATATGGTTAATAATATGAGTTAGATTGATAATAATAAGAGTAATAAGTATACTAATTGTCGTTCTATCGATCATATCTGCATAATATGGTTAATAATATGAGTTAGATTGATAATAGTGAGTGTAATAAGTATAGTAATTGTCGTCCTATCGATCATATAAGCATAATATGCCTAATAATATGAGTTAGATTGATAATAATAAGAGTAATAGGTATAGTAATTGTCGTTCTATCGATCATGTAAGCATAATATGGCTAATAATATGATCTAGATTGATAATAATAAGAGTAATGAGTATAGTAATTGTCGTCCTATCGATCATATAAGTATAATATGGCTAATAATATGAGTTAGACTGATAATAATAAGAGTAATGAGTATAGTAAATGTCGTTCTATCGATCATTTAAGCATAATATGGCTAATAATATGAGTGAGATTGATAATAATAAGAGTAATAAGTATAGTAATTGTCGTTCTATCGATCATATAATCATAATATGGCTAATAATATGGGTTAGATTGATAATTATAAGAGTAATAGGTATAGTAATTGTAGTTCTATCGATCATATAAGCATTATATGGCTAATAATATGAGTTAGATTGATAATAATAAGAGTAATGAGTATAGTAATTGCAGTTCTATCAATCATTTAAGCATAATATGGCTAATAATATGAGTTAGATTGATAATAATAAGAGTAATAAGTATAGTAATTGTCGTTCTATCGATCATATCTGCATAATATGGTTAGTAATATGAGTTAGATTGATAATAGTGAGTGTAATAAGTATAGTAATTGTCGTTCTGTCGATCATATAAGCATAATATGGCTAATAATATGAGTTAGATTGATAATAATAAGAGCAATAAGTATAGTAATTGTAGTTCTATAAATCATATCTGCATAATATGGTTAATAATATGAGTTAGATTCATAATAATAAGAGTAATGTGTATAGTAATTGTCGTTCTGTCGATGACATAAGCACTAATATGGCTATTAATATGAGTTAGATTGATAATAATAAGAGTAATAAGTATAGTAATTGTCGTTCTATCGATCATACAAGCATAATATGGCTAATAATATGAGTTAGATTGATAATAATAAGAGTAATGAGTATAGTAATTGTCGTTCTATCGATCATATAAGCATAATATGGCCAATAATATGAGTTGGATTGATAATAATAAGAGTAGTGAGTATACTAATTGTCGTTCTATCGATCATATCTGCATAATATGGTTAATAATATGAGTTAGATTGATAATAGTGAGTGTAATAAGTATAGTAATTGTCGTCCTACCGATCACATAAGCATAATATGGCTAATAATATGAGTTAGATTGATAATAATAAGAGTAATAGGTATAGTAATTGTCGTTCTATCGATCATGTAAGCATAATATGGCTAATAATATGATCTAGATTGATAATAATAAGAGTAATGAGTATAGTAATTGTCGTCCTATCGATCATATAAGTATAATATGGCTAATAATATGAGTTAGATTGATAATAATAAGAGTAATGAGTATAGTAAATGTCGTTCTATCGATCATTTAAGCATAATATGGCTAATAATATGAGTGAGATTGATAATAATAAGAGTAATAAGTATAGTAATTGTCGTTCTATCGATCATATAATCATAATATGGCTAATAATATGGGTTAGATTGATAATTATAAGAGTAATAGGTATAGTAATTGTAGTTCTATCGATCATATAAGCATTATATGGCTAATAATATGAGTTAGATTGATAATAATAAGAGTAATAAGTATAGTAATTGCAGTTCTATCAATCATTTAAGCATAATATGGCTAATAATATGAGTTAGATTGATAATAATAAGAGTAATAAGTATAGTAATTGTCGTTCTATCGATCATATCTGCATAATATGGTTAGTAATATGAGTTAGATTGATAATAGTGAGTGTAATAAGTATAGTAATTGTCGTTCTGTCGATCATATAAGCATAATATGGCTAATAATATGAGTTAGATTGATAATAATAAGAGCAATAAGTATAGTAATTGTAGTTCTATAAATCATATCTGCATAATATGGTTAATAATATGAGTTAGATTCATAATAATAAGAGTAATGTGTATAGTAATTGTCGTTCTGTCGATGACATAAGCACTAATATGTCTAATAATATGAGTTAGATTGATAATAATAAGAGTAATAAGTATAGTAATTGTCGTTCTATCGATCATACAAGCATAATATGGCTAATAATATGAGTTAGATTGATAATAATAAGAGTAATGAGTATAGTAATTGTCGTTCTATCGATCATATAAGCATAATATGGCTAATAATATGAGTTGGATTGATAATAATAAGAGTAGTGAGTATACTAATTGTCGTTCTATCGATCATATCTGCATAATATGGTTAATAATATGAGTTAGATTGATAATAGTGAGTGTAATGAGTATAGTAATTGTCGTCCTACCGATCACATAAGCATAATATGGCTAATAATATGAGTTGGATTGATAATAATAAGAGTAAGAAGTAGAGTAATTGTCGTCCTATTGATCATATAAGCATAATATGGCTAATAATATGAGCTAGATTGATAATAATAAGAGTAATGAGTATAGTAATTGTCGTTCTATCGATCATATAAGTATAATATGGCTAATAATATGAGTTGGATTGATAATAATAAGAGTAGTGAGTATACTAATTGTCGTTCTATCGATCATATCTGCATAATATGGTTAGTAATATGAGTTAGATTGATAATAGTGAGTGTAATAAGTATAGTAATTGTCGTTCTGTCGATCATATAAGCATAATATGGCTAATAATATGAGTTAGATTGATAATAATTAGAGCAATAAGTATAGTAATTGTAGTTCTATCAATCATATCTGCATAATATGGTTAATAATATGAGTTAGATTGATAATAGTGAGTGTAATAAGTATAGTAATTGTCGTTCTATCGATCGTATAAGCATAATATGGTTAATAATATGTGTTAGATTGATAATAATAAGAGTAATAAGTATAGTAATTGTAGATCTATCGATCATATAAGCATAATATGGCCAATAATATGAGTTGGATTGATAATAATAAGAGTAATAAGTATAGTAATTATCGTTCTACCGATCATATAAGCATAATATGGCTAATAATATGAGTTGGATTGATAATAATAAGAGTAATAAGTATAGTAATTGTCGTTCTATCGATCATATCTGCATAATATGGTTAATAATATGAGTTAGATTGATAATAGTGAGTGTAATAAGTATAGTAATTGTCGTTCCGTCGATCATATAAGCATAATATGGCTAATAATATGAGTTAGATTGATAATAATAAGAGCAGTAAGTATAGTAATTGTAGTTCTATCAATCATATCTGCATAATATGGTTAATAATATGAGTTAGGTTCATAATAATAAGAGTAATAAGTATAGTAATTGTCGTTCTGTCGATCACATAAGCATAATATGGCTAATAATGTGAGTTAGATTGATAATAATAAGAGTAATAAGTATAGTAATTGTCGTTCTATCGATCATACAAGCATAATATGGCTAATAATATGAGCTAGATTGATAATAATAAGAGTAATGAGTATAGTAATTGTCGTTCTATCGATCATATAAGTATAATATGGCTAATAATATGAGTTAGATTGATAATAATAAGAGTAATGAGTATAGTAAATGTCGTTCTATCGATCATTTAAGCATAATATGGCTAATAATATGAGTGAGATTGATAATAATAACACTAATAAGTATAGTAATTGTCGTTCTATCGATCATATCTGCATAATATGGTTAATAATATGAGTTAGATTGATAATAATAAGAGTAATAAGTATACTAATTGTCGTTCTATCGATCATATCTGCATAATATGGTTAATAATATGAGTTAGATTGATAATAGTGAGTGTAATAAGTATAGTAATTGTCGTCCTATCGATCATATAAGCATAATATGCCTAATAATATGAGTTAGATTGATAATAATAAGAGTAATAGGTATAGTAATTGTCGTTCTATCGATCATGTAAGCATAATATGGCTAATAATATGATCTAGATTGATAATAATAAGAGTAATGAGTATAGTAATTGTCGTCCTATCGATCATATAAGTATAATATGGCTAATAATATGAGTTAGACTGATAATAATAAGAGTAATGAGTATAGTAAATGTCGTTCTATCGATCATTTAAGCATAATATGGCTAATAATATGAGTGAGATTGATAATAATAAGAGTAATAAGTATAGTAATTGTCGTTCTATCGATCATATAATCATAATATGGCTAATAATATGGGTTAGATTGATAATTATAAGAGTAATAGGTATAGTAATTGTAGTTCTATCGATCATATAAGCATTATATGGCTAATAATATGAGTTAGATTGATAATAATAAGAGTAATGAGTATAGTAATTGCAGTTCTATCAATCATTTAAGCATAATATGGCTAATAATATGAGTTAGATTGATAATAATAAGAGTAATAAGTATAGTAATTGTCGTTCTATCGATCATATCTGCATAATATGGTTAGTAATATGAGTTAGATTGATAATAGTGAGTGTAATAAGTATAGTAATTGTCGTTCTGTCGATCATATAAGCATAATATGGCTAATAATATGAGTTAGATTGATAATAATAAGAGCAATAAGTATAGTAATTGTAGTTCTATAAATCATATCTGCATAATATGGTTAATAATATGAGTTAGATTCATAATAATAAGAGTAATGTGTATAGTAATTGTCGTTCTGTCGATGACATAAGCACTAATATGGCTAATAATATGAGTTAGATTGATAATAATAAGAGTAATAAGTATAGTAATTGTCGTTCTATCGATCATACAAGCATAATATGGCTAATAATATGAGTTAGATTGATAATAATAAGAGTAATGAGTATAGTAATTGTCGTTCTATCGATCATATAAGCATAATATGGCCAATAATATGAGTTGGATTGATAATAATAAGAGTAGTGAGTATACTAATTGTCGTTCTATCGATCATATCTGCATAATATGGTTAATAATATGAGTTAGATTGATAATAGTGAGTGTAATAAGTATAGTAATTGTCGTCCTACCGATCACATAAGCATAATATGGCTAATAATATGAGTTGGATTGATAATAATAAGAGTAAGAAGTAGAGTAATTGTCGTCCTATTGATCATATAAGCATAATATGGCTAATAATATGAGCTAGATTGATAATAATAAGAGTAATGAGTATAGTAATTGTCGTTCTATCGATCATATAAGTATAATATGGCTAATAATATGAGTTAGATTGATAATAATAAGAGTAATAAGTATAGTAATTGTCGTTCTATCGATCATATAATCATAATATGGCTAATAATATGGGTTAGATTGATAATTATAAGAGTAATAGGTATAGTAATTGTCGTTCTATCAATCATATAAGCACTATATGGCTAATAATATGAGTTGGATTGATAATAATAAGAGTAATAAGTATAGTAATTGCAGTTCTATCAATCATTTAAGCATAATATGGCTAATAATATGGGTTAGATTGATAATAATAAGAGTAATAAGTATAGTAATTATCGTTCTACCGATCATATAAGCATAATATGGCTAATAATATGAGTTAGATTGATAATAATAAGACTAATAAGTATAGTAATTGTCGTTCTATCGATCATATCTGCATAATATGGTTAATAATATGAGTTAGATTGATAATAATAAGAGTAATAAGTATACTAATTGTCGTTCTATCGATCATATCTGCATAATATGGTTAATAATATGAGTTAGATTGATAATTGTGAGTGTAATAAGTATAGTAATTGTCGTCCTATCGATCATATAAGCATAATATGCCTAATAATATGAGTTAGATTGATAATAATAAGAGTAATAGGTATAGTAATTGTCGTTCTATCGATCATGTAAGCATAATATGGCTAATAATATGATCTAGATTGATAATAATAAGAGTAATGAGTATAGTAATTGTCGTCCTATCGATCATATAAGTATAATATGGCTAATAATATGAGTTAGATTGATAATAATAAGAGTAATGAGTATAGTAAATGTCGTTCTATCGATCATTTAAGCATAATATGGCTAATAATATGAGTGAGATTGATAATAATAAGAGTAATAAGTATAGTAATTGTCGTTCTATCGATCATATAATCATAATATGGCTAATAATATGGGTTAGATTGATAATTATAAGAGTAATAGGTATAGTAATTGTAGTTCTATCGATCATATAAGCATTATATGGCTAATAATATGAGTTAGATTGATAATAATAAGAGTAATAAGTATAGTAATTGCAGTTCTATCAATCATTTAAGCATAATATGGCTAATAATATGAGTTAGATTGATAATAATAAGAGTAATAAGTATAGTAATTGTCGTTCTATCGATCATATCTGCATAATATGGTTAGTAATATGAGTTAGATTGATAATAGTGAGTGTAATAAGTATAGTAATTGTAATTCTATAAATCATATCTGCATAATATGGTTAATAATATGAGTTAGATTCATAATAATAAGAGTAATGTGTATAGTAATTGTCGTTCTGTCGATGACATAAGCACTAATATGGCTAATAATATGAGTTAGATTGATAATAATAAGAGTAATAAGTATAGTAATTGTCGTTCTATCGATCATACAAGCATAATATGGCTAATAATATGAGTTAGATTGATAATAATAAGAGTAATGAGTATAGTAATTGTCGTTCTATCGATCATATAAGCATAATATGGCTAATAATATGAGTTGGATTGATAATAATAAGAGTAGTGAGTATACTAATTGTCGTTCTATCGATCATATCTGCATAATATGGTTAATAATATGAGTTAGATTGATAATAGTGAGTGTAATAAGTATAGTAATTGTCGTCCTACCGATCACATAAGCATAATATGGCTAATAATATGAGTTGGATTGATAATAATAAGAGTAAGAAGTAGAGTAATTGTCGTCCTATTGATCATATAAGCATAATATGGCTAATAATATGAGCTAGATTGATAATAATAAGAGTAATGAGTATAGTAATTGTCGTTCTATCGATCATATAAGTATAATATGGCTAATAATATGAGTTAGATTGATAATAATAAGACTAATAAGTATAGTAATTGTCGTTCTATCGATCATATCTGCATAATATGGTTAATAATATGAGTTAGATTGATAATAATAAGAGTAATAAGTATAGTAATTGTCGTTCGATCGATCATATCTGCATAATATGGCTAATCATATGAGTTAGATTGATAATAGTGAGTGTAATAAGTATAGTAATTGTCGTCCTATCGATCATATAAGCATAATATGCCTAATAATATGAGTTAGATTGATAATAATAAGAGTAATGAGTATAGTAATTGTCGTTCTATCGATCATATAAGCATAATATGGCTAATAATATGAGTTGGATTGATAATAATAAGAGTAGTGAGTATACTAATTATCGTTCTACCGATCATATAAGCATAATATGGCTAATAATATGAGTTAGATTGATAATAGTGAGTGTAATAAGTATAGTAATTGTCGTTCTGTCGATCATATAAGCATAATATGGCTAATAATATGAGTTAGATTGATAATAATTAGAGCAATAAGTATAGTAATTGTAGTTCTATCAATCATATCTGCATAATATGGTTAATAATATGAGTTAGATTGATAATAGTGAGTGTAATAAGTATAGTAATTGTCGTTCTATCGATCGTATAAGCATAATATGGTTAATAATATGTGTTAGATTGATAATAATAAGAGTAATAAGTATAGTAATTGTAGATCTATCGATCATATAAGCATAATATGGCCAATAATATGAGTTAGATTGATAATAATAAGAGTAATAAGTATAGTAATTATCGTTCTACCGATCATATAAGCATAATATGGCTAATAATATGAGTTGGATTGATAATAATAAGAGTAATAAGTATAGTAATTGTCGTTCTATCGATCATATCTGCATAATATGGTTAATAATATGAGTTAGATTGATAATAGTGAGTGTAATAAGTATAGTAATTGTCGTTCCGTCGATCATATAAGCATAATATGGCTAATAATATGAGTTAGATTGATAATAATAAGAGCAGTAAGTATAGTAATTGTAGTTCTATCAATCATATCTGCATAATATGGTTAATAATATGAGTTAGGTTCATAATAATAAGAGTAATAGGTATAGTAATTGTCGTTCTGTCGATCACATAAGCATAATATGGCTAATAATGTGAGTTAGATTGATAATAATAAGAGTAATAAGTATAGTAATTGTCGTTCTATCGATCATACAAGCATAATATGGCTAATAATATGAGCTAGATTGATAATAATAAGAGTAATGAGTATAGTAATTGTCGTTCTATCGATCATATAAGTATAATATGGCTAATAATATGAGTTAGATTGATAATAATAAGAGTAATGAGTATAGTAAATGTCGTTCTATCGATCATTTAAGCATAATATGGCTAATAATATGAGTGAGATTGATAATAATAACACTAATAAGTATAGTAATTGTCGTTCTATCGATCATATCTGCATAATATGGTTAATAATATGAGTTAGATTGATAATAATAAGAGTAATAGGTATAGTAATTGTCGTTCTATCGATCATGTAAGCATAATATGGCTAATAATATGATCTAGATTGATAATAATAAGAGTAATGAGTATAGTAATTGTCGTCCTATCGATCATATAAGTATAATATGGCTAATAATATGAGTTAGATTGATAATAATAAGAGTAATGAGTATAGTAAATGTCGTTCTATCGATCATTTAAGCATAATATGGCTAATAATATGAGTGAGATTGATAATAATAAGAGTAATAAGTATAGTAATTGTCGTTCTATCGATCATATAATCATAATATGGCTAATAATATGGGTTAGATTGATAATTATAAGAGTAATAGGTATAGTAATTGTAGTTCTATCGATCATATAAGCATTATATGGCTAATAATATGAGTTAGATTGATAATAATAAGAGTAATAAGTATAGTAATTGCAGTTCTATCAATCATTTAAGCATAATATGGCTAATAATATGAGTTAGATTGATAATAATAAGAGTAATAAGTATAGTAATTGTCGTTCTATCGATCATATCTGCATAATATGGTTAGTAATATGAGTTAGATTGATAATAGTGAGTGTAATAAGTATAGTAATTGTCGTTCTGTCGATCATATAAGCATAATATGGCTAATAATATGAGTTAGATTGATAATAATAAGAGCAATAAGTATAGTAATTGTAGTTCTATAAATCATATCTGCATAATATGGTTAATAATATGAGTTAGATTCATAATAATAAGAGTAATGTGTATAGTAATTGTCGTTCTGTCGATGACATAAGCACTAATATGGCTAATAATATGAGTTAGATTGATAATAATAAGAGTAATAAGTATAGTAATTGTCGTTCTATCGATCATACAAGCATAATATGGCTAATAATATGAGTTAGATTGATAATAATAAGAGTAATGAGTATAGTAATTGTCGTTCTATCGATCATATAAGCATAATATGGCTAATAATATGAGTTGGATTGATAATAATAAGAGTAGTGAGTATACTAATTGTCGTTCTATCGATCATATCTGCATAATATGGTTAATAATATGAGTTAGATTGATAATAGTGAGTGTAATAAGTATAGTAATTGTCGTCCTACCGATCACATAAGCATAATATGGCTAATAATATGAGTTGGATTGATAATAATAAGAGTAAGAAGTAGAGTAATTGTCGTCCTATTGATCATATAAGCATAATATGGCTAATAATATGAGCTAGATTGATAATAATAAGAGTAATGAGTATAGTAATTGTCGTTCTATCGATCATATAAGTATAATATGGCTAATAATATGAGTTAGATTGATAATAATAAGACTAATAAGTATAGTAATTGTCGTTCTATCGATCATATCTGCATAATATGGTTAATAATATGAGTTAGATTGATAATAATAAGAGTAATAAGTATAGTAATTGTCGTTCGATCGATCGTATCTGCATAATATGGCTAATCATATGAGTTAGATTGATAATAGTGAGTGTAATAAGTATAGTAATTGTCGTCCTATCGATCATATAAGCATAATATGCCTAATAATATGAGTTAGATTGATAATAATAAGAGTAATATGTATAGTAATTGTCGTTCTATCGATCATATAAGCGTTATATGGCTAATAATATGAGTTGGATTGATAATAATAAGAGTAATAAGTATAGTAATTGCAGTTCTATCAATCATTTAAGCATAATATGGCTAATAATATGAGTTAGATTGATAATAATAAGAGTAATAAGTATAGTAATTATCGTTCTACCGATCATATAAGCATAATATGGCTAATAATATGAGTTAGATTGATAATAGTGAGTGTAATAAGTATAGTAATTGTCGTTCTGTCGATCATATAAGCATAATATGGCTAATAATATGAGTTAGATTGATAATAATTAGAGCAATAAGTATAGTAATTGTAGTTCTATCAATCATATCTGCATAATATGGTTAATAATATGAGTTAGATTGATAATAGTGAGTGTAATAAGTATAGTAATTGTCGTTCTATCGATCGTATAAGCATAATATGGTTAATAATATGTGTTAGATTGATAATAATAAGAGTAATAAGTATAGTAATTGTAGATCTATCGATCATATAAGCATAATATGGCCAATAATATGAGTTAGATTGATAATAATAAGAGTAATAAGTATAGTAATTATCGTTCTACCGATCATATAAGCATAATATGGCTAATAATATGAGTTGGATTGATAATAATAAGAGTAATAAGTATAGTAATTGTCGTTCTATCGATCATATCTGCATAATATGGTTAATAATATGAGTTAGATTGATAATAGTGAGTGTAATAAGTATAGTAATTGTCGTTCCGTCGATCATATAAGCATAATATGGCTAATAATATGAGTTAGATTGATAATAATAAGAGCAGTAAGTATAGTAATTGTAGTTCTATCAATCATATCTGCATAATATGGTTAATAATATGAGTTAGGTTCATAATAATAAGAGTAATAGGTATAGTAATTGTCGTTCTGTCGATCACATAAGCATAATATGGCTAATAATGTGAGTTAGATTGATAATAATAAGAGTAATAAGTATAGTAATTGTCGTTCTATCGATCATACAAGCATAATATGGCTAATAATATGAGCTAGATTGATAATAATAAGAGTAATGAGTATAGTAATTGTCGTTCTATCGATCATATAAGTATAATATGGCTAATAATATGAGTTAGATTGATAATAATAAGAGTAATGAGTATAGTAAATGTCGTTCTATCGATCATTTAAGCATAATATGGCTAATAATATGAGTGAGATTGATAATAATAACACTAATAAGTATAGTAATTGTCGTTCTATCGATCATATCTGCATAATATGGTTAATAATATGAGTTAGATTGATAATAATAAGAGTAATAAGTATACTAATTGTCGTTCTATCGATCATATCTGCATAATATGGTTAATAATATGAGTTCGATTGATAATAGTGAGTGTAATAAGTATAGTAATTGTCGTCCTATCGATCATATAAGCATAATATGCCTAATAATATGAGATAGATTGATAATAATAAGAGTAATAGGTATAGTAATTGTCGTTCTATCGATCATGTAAGCATAATATGGCTAATAATATGATCTAGATTGATAATAATAAGAGTAATGAGTATAGTAATTGTCGTCCTATCGATCATATAAGTATAATATGGCTAATAATATGAGTTAGATTGATAATAATAAGAGTAATGAGTATAGTAAATGTCGTTCTATCGATCATTTAAGCATAATATGGCTAATAATATGAGTGAGATTGATAATAATAAGAGTAATAAGTATAGTAATTGTCGTTCTATCGATCATATAATCATAATATGGCTAATAATATGGGTTAGATTGATAATTATAAGAGTAATAGATATAGTAATTGTAGTTCTACCGATCATATAAGCATTATATGGCTGATAATATGAGTTAGATTGATAATAATAAGAGTAATGAGTATAGTAATTGCAGTTCTATCAATCATTTAAGCATAATATGGCTAATAACTTGAGTTAGATTGATAATAATAAGAGTAATAAGTATAGTAATTGTCGTTCTATCGATCATATCTGCATAATATGGTTAGTAATATGAGTTAGATTGATAATAGTGAGTGTAATAAGTATAGTAATTGTCGTTCTGTCGATCATATAAGCATAATATGGCTAATAATATGAGTTAGATTGATAATAATAAGAGCAATAAGTATAGTAATTGTAGTTCTATAAATCATATCTGCATAATATGGTTAATAATATGAGTTAGATTCATAATAATAAGAGTAATGTGTATAGTAATTGTCGTTCTGTCGATGACATAAGCACTAATATGGCTAATAATATGAGTTAGATTGATAATAATAAGAGTAATAAGTATAGTAATTGTCGTTCTATCGATCATACAAGCATAATATGGCTAATAATATGAGTTAGATTGATAATAATAAGAGTAATGAGTATA
Organism: Megachile rotundata; assembly: GCF_050947335.1. Taxonomy (NCBI): domain Eukaryota; kingdom Metazoa; phylum Arthropoda; class Insecta; order Hymenoptera; family Megachilidae; genus Megachile; species Megachile rotundata. The sequence continues at coordinate 24,517 of NW_027474261.1, read as the reverse complement.
GTAATTGTCGTTCTATCGATCATATAAGCATAATATGGCTAATAATATGAGTTGGATTGATAATAATAAGAGTAGTGAGTATACTAATTGTCGTTCTATCGATCATATCTGCATAATATGGTTAATAATATGAGTTAGATTGATAATAGTGAGTGTAATAAGTATAGTAATTGTCGTCCTACCGATCACATAAGCATAATATGGCTAATAATATGAGTTGGATTGATAATAATAAGAGTAAGAAGTAGAGTAATTGTCGTCCTATTGATCATATAAGCATAATATGGCTAATAATATGAGCTAGATTGATAATAATAAGAGTAATGAGTATAGTAATTGTCGTTCTATCGATCATATAAGTATAATATGGCTAATAATATGAGTTAGATTGATAATAATAAGAGTAATAAGTATAGTAATTGTCGTTCTATCGATCATATAATCATAATATGGCTAATAATATGGGTTAGATTGATAATTATAAGAGTAATAGGTATAGTAATTGTCGTTCTATCAATCATATAAGCACTATATGGCTAATAATATGAGTTGGATTGATAATAATAAGAGTAATAAGTATAGTAATTGCAGTTCTATCAATCATTTAAGCATAATATGGCTAATAATATGGGTTAGATTGATAATAATAAGAGTAATAAGTATAGTAATTATCGTTCTACCGATCATATAAGCATAATATGGCTAATAATATGAGTTAGATTGATAATAATAAGACTAATAAGTATAGTAATTGTCGTTCTATCGATCATATCTGCATAATATGGTTAATAATATGAGTTAGATTGATAATAATAAGAGTAATAAGTATACTAATTGTCGTTCTATCGATCATATCTGCATAATATGGTTAATAATATGAGTTAGATTGATAATTGTGAGTGTAATAAGTATAGTAATTGTCGTCCTATCGATCATATAAGCATAATATGCCTAATAATATGAGTTAGATTGATAATAATAAGAGTAATAGGTATAGTAATTGTCGTTCTATCGATCATGTAAGCATAATATGGCTAATAATATGATCTAGATTGATAATAATAAGAGTAATGAGTATAGTAATTGTCGTCCTATCGATCATATAAGTATAATATGGCTAATAATATGAGTTAGATTGATAATAATAAGAGTAATGAGTATAGTAAATGTCGTTCTATCGATCATTTAAGCATAATATGGCTAATAATATGAGTGAGATTGATAATAATAAGAGTAATAAGTATAGTAATTGTCGTTGTATCGATCATATAATCATAATATGGCTAATAATATGGGTTAGATTGATAATTATAAGAGTAATAGGTATAGTAATTGTAGTTCTATCGATCATATAAGCATTATATGGCTAATAATATGAGTTAGATTGATAATAATAAGAGTAATAAGTATAGTAATTGTCGTTCTATCGATCATATCTGCATAATATGGTTAGTAATATGAGTTAGATTGATAATAGTGAGTGTAATAAGTATAGTAATTGTCGTTCTGTCGATCATATAAGCATAATATGGCTAATAATATGAGTTAGATTGATAATAATTAGAGCAATAAGTATAGTAATTGTAGTTCTATCAATCATATCTGCATAATATGGTTAATAATATGAGTTAGATTGATAATAGTGAGTGTAATAAGTATAGTAATTGTCGTTCTATCGATCGTATAAGCATAATATGGTTAATAATATGTGTTAGATTGATAATAATAAGAGTAATAAGTATAGTAATTGTAGATCTATCGATCATATAAGCATAATATGGCCAATAATATGAGTTAGATTGATAATAATAAGAGTAATAAGTATAGTAATTATCGTTCTACCGATCATATAAGCATAATATGGCTAATAATATGAGTTGGATTGATAATAATAAGAGTAATAAGTATAGTAATTGTCGTTCTATCGATCATATCTGCATAATATGGTTAATAATATGAGTTAGATTGATAATAGTGAGTGTAATAAGTATAGTAATTGTCGTTCCGTCGATCATATAAGCATAATATGGCTAATAATATGAGTTAGATTGATAATAATAAGAGCAGTAAGTATAGTAATTGTAGTTCTATCAATCATATCTGCATAATATGGTTAATAATATGAGTTAGGTTCATAATAATAAGAGTAATAAGTATAGTAATTGTCGTTCTGTCGATCACATAAGCATAATATGGCTAATAATGTGAGTTAGATTGATAATAATAAGAGTAATAAGTATAGTAATTGTCGTTCTATCGATCATACAAGCATAATATGGCTAATAATATGAGCTAGATTGATAATAATAAGAGTAATGAGTATAGTAATTGTCGTTCTATCGATCATATAAGTATAATATGGCTAATAATATGAGTTAGATTGATAATAATAAGAGTAATGAGTATAGTAAATGTCGTTCTATCGATCATTTAAGCATAATATGGCTAATAATATGAGTGAGATTGATAATAATAACACTAATAAGTATAGTAATTGTCGTTCTATCGATCATATCTGCATAATATGGTTAATAATATGAGTTAGATTGATAATAATAAGAGTAATAAGTATACTAATTGTCGTTCTATCGATCATATCTGCATAATATGGTTAATAATATGAGTTAGATTGATAATAGTGAGTGTAATAAGTATAGTAATTGTCGTCCTATCGATCATATAAGCATAATATGCCTAATAATATGAGTTAGATTGATAATAATAAGAGTAATAGGTATAGTAATTGTCGTTCTATCGATCATGTAAGCATAATATGGCTAATAATATGATCTAGATTGATAATAATAAGAGTAATGAGTATAGTAATTGTCGTCCTATCGATCATATAAGTATAATATGGCTAATAATATGAGTTAGATTGATACTAATAAGAGTAATGAGTATAGTAAATGTCGTTCTATCGATCATTTAAGCATAATATGGCTAATAATATGAGTGAGATTGATAATAATAAGAGTAATAAGTATAGTAATTGTCGTTCTATCGATCATATAATCATAATATGGCTAATAATATGGGTTAGATTGATAATTATAAGAGTAATGAGTATAGTAATTGTCGTTCTATCGATCATATAAGCATAATATGGCTAATAATATGAGTTGGATTGATAATAATAAGAGTAGTGAGTATAGCAATTGTCGTTCTATCGATCATATGAGCAAAATATGGCTAATAATATGAGATAGATTTATAATAATAAGAGTAATAAGTATAGTAATTGTCGTTCTATAGATCGTATCTGCATAATATGGTTAATAATATCACTTAGATTGATAATAGTGAGTGTAATAAGTATAGTAACTGTCGTTCTATCGATCATATCTGCATAATATGGTTAATAATATGAGTTAGATTGATAATAGTGAGTGTAATAAGTAGAGTAATTGTCGTTCTATAGATCATATCTGCATAATATGGTTAATAATATGAGTTAGATTGATAATAGTGAGTGTAATAAGTAGAGTAATTGTAGTTCTATCGATCATATAAGCATAATATGGCTAATAATATGAGTGAGATTGATAATAATAAGAGTAATAAGTATAGTAATTGTCGTTCTATCGATCATATAAGCACTATATGGCTAATAATATGAGTTAGATTGATAATAATAAGAGTAAAATGTGGAGTAACTGTCGTTCTATCGATCATATAAGCATAATATGGCTAATAATATGAGTTGGATTGATAATAATAAGAGTAAGAAGTAGAGTAATTATCGTTCTACCGATCACATAAGCATAATATGGCTAATAATATGAGTTGGATTGATAATAATAAGAGTAAGAAGTAGAGTAATTGTCGTCCTATTGATCATATAAGCATAATATGGCTAATAATATGAGCTAGATTGATAATAATAAGAGTAATGAGTATAGTAATTGTCGTTCTATCGATCATATAAGTATAATATGGCTAATAATATTAGTTAGATTGATAATAATAAGAGTAATAAGTATAGTAATTGTCGTTCTATCGATCATATCTGCATAATATGGATAATAATATGAGTGAGATTGATAATAGTGAGTGTAATAAGTATAGTAATTGTCGTCCTATCGATCATATAAGCATAATATGGCTAATAATATGAGTTGGATTGATAATAATAAGAGTAATAAGTATAGTAATTGCAGTTCTATCAATCATTTAAGCATAATATGGCTAATAATATGAGTTAGATTGATAATAATAAGAGTAATAAGTATAGTAATTATCGTTCTACCGATCATATAAGCATAATATGGCTAATAATATGAGTTAGATTGATAATAGTGAGTGTAATAAGTATAGTAATTGTCGTTCTGTCGATCATATAAGCATAATATGGCTAATAATATGAGTTAGATTGATAATAATTAGAGCAATAAGTATAGTAATTGTAGTTCTATCAATCATATCTGCATAATATGGTTAATAATATGAGTTAGATTGATAATAGTGAGTGTAATAAGTATAGTAATTGTCGTTCTATCGATCGTATAAGCATAATATGGTTAATAATATGTGTTAGATTGATAATAATAAGAGTAATAAGTATAGTAATTGTAGATCTATCGATCATATAAGCATAATATGGCCAATAATATGAGTTAGATTGATAATAATAAGAGTAATAAGTATAGTAATTATCGTTCTACCGATCATATAAGCATAATATGGCTAATAATATGAGTTGGATTGATAATAATAAGAGTAATAAGTATAGTAATTGTCGTTCTATCGATCATATCTGCATAATATGGTTAATAATATGAGTTAGATTGATAATAGTGAGTGTAATAAGTATAGTAATTGTCGTTCCGTCGATCATATAAGCATAATATGGCTAATAATATGAGTTAGATTGATAATAATAAGAGTAAAATGTGGAGTAACTGTCGTTCTATCGATCATATAAGCATAATATGGCTAATAATATGAGTTGGATTGATAATAATAAGAGTAAGAAGTAGAGTAATTATCGTTCTACCGATCACATAAGCATAATATGGCTAATAATATGAGTTGGATTGATAATAATAAGAGTAAGAAGTAGAGTAATTGTCGTCCTATTGATCATATAAGCATAATATGGCTAATAATATGAGCTAGATTGATAATAATAAGAGTAATGAGTATAGTAATTGTCGTTCTATCGATCATATAAGTATAATATGGCTAATAATATTAGTTAGATTGATAATAATAAGAGTAATAAGTATAGTAATTGTCGTTCTATCGATCATATCTGCATAATATGGATAATAATATGAGTGAGATTGATAATAGTGAGTGTAATAAGTATAGTAATTGTCGTCCTATCGATCATATAAGCATAATATGGCTAATAATATGAGTTGGATTGATAATAATAAGAGTAATAAGTATAGTAATTGCAGTTCTATCAATCATTTAAGCATAATATGGCTAATAATATGAGTTAGATTGATAATAATAAGAGTAATAAGTATAGTAATTATCGTTCTACCGATCATATAAGCATAATATGGCTAATAATATGAGTTAGATTGATAATAGTGAGTGTAATACGTATAGTAATTGTCGTTCTGTCGATCATATAAGCATAATATGGCTAATAATATGAGTTAGATTGATAATAATTAGAGCAATAAGTATAGTAATTGTAGTTCTATCAATCATATCTGCATAATATGGTTAATAATATGAGTTAGATTGATAATAGTGAGTGTAATAAGTATAGTAATTGTCGTTCTATCGATCGTATAAGCATAATATGGTTAATAATATGTGTTAGATTGATAATAATAAGAGTAATAAGTATAGTAATTGTAGATCTATCGATCATATAAGCATAATATGGCCAATAATATGAGTTAGATTGATAATAATAAGAGTAATAAGTATAGTAATTATCGTTCTACCGATCATATAAGCATAATATGGCTAATAATATGAGTTGGATTGATAATAATAAGAGTAATAAGTATAGTAATTGTCGTTCTATCGATCATATCTGCATAATATGGTTAATAATATGAGTTAGATTGATAATAGTGAGTGTAATAAGTATAGTAATTGTCGTTCCGTCGATCATATAAGCATAATATGGCTAATAATATGAGTTAGATTGATAATAATAAGAGCAGTAAGTATAGTAATTGTAGTTCTATCAATCATATCTGCATAATATGGTTAATAATATGAGTTAGGTTCATAATAATAAGAGTAATAGGTATAGTAATTGTCGTTCTGTCGATCACATAAGCATAATATGGCTAATAATGTGAGTTAGATTGATAATAATAAGAGTAATAAGTATAGTAATTGTCGTTCTATCGATCATACAAGCATAATATGGCTAATAATATGAGCTAGATTGATAATAATAAGAGTAATGAGTATAGTAATTGTCGTTCTATCGATCATATAAGTATAATATGGCTAATAATATGAGTTAGATTGATAATAATAAGAGTAATGAGTATAGTAAATGTCGTTCTATCTATCATTTAAGCATAATATGGCTAATAGTATGAGTGAGATTGATAATAATAACACTAATAAGTATAGTAATTGTCGTTCTATCGGTCATATCTGCATAATATGGTTAATAATATGAGTTAGATTGATAATAATAAGAGTAATAAGTATACTAATTGTCGTTCTATCGATCATATCTGCATAATATGGTTAATAATATGAGTTAGATTGATAATAGTGAGTGTAATAAGTATAGTAATTGTCGTCCTATCGATCATATAAGCATAATATGCCTAATAATATGAGTTAGGTTGATAATAATACGAGTAATAGGTATAGTAATTGTCGTTCTATCGATCATGTAAGCATAATATGGCTAATAATATGATCTAGATTGATAATAATAAGAGTAATGAGTATAGTAATTGTCGTCCTATCGATCATATAAGTATAATATGGCTAATAATATGAGTTAGATTGATAATAATAAGAGTAATGGGTATAGTAAATGTCGTTCTATCGATCATTTAAGCATAATATGGCTAATAATATGAGTGAGATTGATAATAATAAGAGTAATAAGTATAGTAATTGTCGTTCTATCGATCATATAATCATAATATGGCTAATAATATGGGTTAGATTGATAATTATAAGAGTAATAGGTATAGTAATTGTAGTTCTATCGATCATATAAGCATTATATGGCTAATAATATGAGTTAGATTGATAATAATAAGAGTAATGAGTATAGTAATTGCAGTTCTATCAATCATTTAAGCATAATATGGCTAATAATATGAGTTAGATTGATAATAATAAGAGTAATAAGTATAGTAATTGTCGTTCTATCGATCATATCTGCATAATATGGTTAGTAATATGAGTTAGATTGATAATAGTGAGTGTAATAAGTATAGTAATTGTCGTTCTGTCGATCATATAAGCATAATATGGCTAATAATATGAGTTAGATTGATAATAATAAGAGCAATAAGTATAGTAATTGTAGTTCTATAAATCATATCTGCATAATATGGTTAATAATATGAGTTAGATTCATAATAATAAGAGTAATGTGTATAGTAATTGTCGTTCTGTCGATGACATAAGCACTAATATGGCTAATAATATGAGTTAGATTGATAATAATAAGAGTAATAAGTATAGTAATTGTCGTTCTATCGATCATACAAGCATAATATGGCTAATAATATGAGTTAGATTGATAATAATAAGAGTAATGAGTATAGTAATTGTCGTTCTATCGATCATATAAGCATAATATGGCTAATAATATGAGTTGGATTGATAATAATAAGAGTAGTGAGTATACTAATTGTCGTTCTATCGATCATATCTGCATAATATGGTTAATAATATGAGTTAGATTGATAATAGTGAGTGTAATAAGTATAGTAATTGTCGTCCTACCGATCACATAAGCATAATATGGCTAATAATATGAGTTGGATTGATAATAATAAGAGTAAGAAGTAGAGTAATTGTCGTCCTATTGATCATATAAGCATAATATGGCTAATAATATGAGCTAGATTGATAATAATAAGAGTAATGAGTATAGTAATTGTCGTTCTATCGATCATATAAGTATAATATGGCTAATAATATGAGTTAGATTGATAATAATAAGAGTAATAAGTATAGTAATTGTCGTTCTATCGATCATATAATCATAATATGGCTAATAATATGGGTTAGATTGATAATTATAAGAGTAATAGGTATAGTAATTGTCGTTCTATCAATCATATAAGCACTATATGGCTAATAATATGAGTTGGATTGATAATAATAAGAGTAATAAGTATAGTAATTGCAGTTCTATCAATCATTTAAGCATAATATGGCTAATAATATGGGTTAGATTGATAATAATAAGAGTAATAAGTATAGTAATTATCGTTCTACCGATCATATAAGCATAATATGGCTAATAATATGAGTTAGATTGATAATAATAAGACTAATAAGTATAGTAATTGTCGTTCTATCGATCATATCTGCATAATATGGTTAATAATATGAGTTAGATTGATAATAATAAGAGTAATAAGTATACTAATTGTCGTTCTATCGATCATATCTGCATAATATGGTTAATAATATGAGTTAGATTGATAATTGTGAGTGTAATAAGTATAGTAATTGTCGTCCTATCGATCATATAAGCATAATATGCCTAATAATATGAGTTAGATTGATAATAATAAGAGTAATAGGTATAGTAATTGTCGTTCTATCGATCATGTAAGCATAATATGGCTAATAATATGATCTAGATTGATAATAATAAGAGTAATGAGTATAGTAATTGTCGTCCTATCGATCATATAAGTATAATATGGCTAATAATATGAGTTAGATTGATAATAATAAGAGTAATGAGTATAGTAAATGTCGTTCTATCGATCATTTAAGCATAATATGGCTAATAATATGAGTGAGATTGATAATAATAAGAGTAATAAGTATAGTAATTGTCGTTGTATCGATCATATAATCATAATATGGCTAATAATATGGGTTAGATTGATAATTATAAGAGTAATAGGTATAGTAATTGTAGTTCTATCGATCATATAAGCATTATATGGCTAATAATATGAGTTAGATTGATAATAATAAGAGTAATAAGTATAGTAATTGTCGTTCTATCGATCATATCTGCATAATATGGTTAGTAATATGAGTTAGATTGATAATAGTGAGTGTAATAAGTATAGTAATTGTCGTTCTGTCGATCATATAAGCATAATATGGCTAATAATATGAGTTAGATTGATAATAATTAGAGCAATAAGTATAGTAATTGTAGTTCTATCAATCATATCTGCATAATATGGTTAATAATATGAGTTAGATTGATAATAGTGAGTGTAATAAGTATAGTAATTGTCGTTCTATCGATCGTATAAGCATAATATGGTTAATAATATGTGTTAGATTGATAATAATAAGAGTAATAAGTATAGTAATTGTAGATCTATCGATCATATAAGCATAATATGGCCAATAATATGAGTTAGATTGATAATAATAAGAGTAATAAGTATAGTAATTATCGTTCTACCGATCATATAAGCATAATATGGCTAATAATATGAGTTGGATTGATAATAATAAGAGTAATAAGTATAGTAATTGTCGTTCTATCGATCATATCTGCATAATATGGTTAATAATATGAGTTAGATTGATAATAGTGAGTGTAATAAGTATAGTAATTGTCGTTCCGTCGATCATATAAGCATAATATGGCTAATAATATGAGTTAGATTGATAATAATAAGAGCAGTAAGTATAGTAATTGTAGTTCTATCAATCATATCTGCATAATATGGTTAATAATATGAGTTAGGTTCATAATAATAAGAGTAATAAGTATAGTAATTGTCGTTCTGTCGATCACATAAGCATAATATGGCTAATAATGTGAGTTAGATTGATAATAATAAGAGTAATAAGTATAGTAATTGTCGTTCTATCGATCATACAAGCATAATATGGCTAATAATATGAGCTAGATTGATAATAATAAGAGTAATGAGTATAGTAATTGTCGTTCTATCGATCATATAAGTATAATATGGCTAATAATATGAGTTAGATTGATAATAATAAGAGTAATGAGTATAGTAAATGTCGTTCTATCGATCATTTAAGCATAATATGGCTAATAATATGAGTGAGATTGATAATAATAACACTAATAAGTATAGTAATTGTCGTTCTATCGATCATATCTGCATAATATGGTTAATAATATGAGTTAGATTGATAATAATAAGAGTAATAAGTATACTAATTGTCGTTCTATCGATCATATCTGCATAATATGGTTAATAATATGAGTTAGATTGATAATAGTGAGTGTAATAAGTATAGTAATTGTCGTCCTATCGATCATATAAGCATAATATGCCTAATAATATGAGTTAGATTGATAATAATAAGAGTAATAGGTATAGTAATTGTCGTTCTATCGATCATGTAAGCATAATATGGCTAATAATATGATCTAGATTGATAATAATAAGAGTAATGAGTATAGTAATTGTCGTCCTATCGATCATATAAGTATAATATGGCTAATAATATGAGTTAGATTGATACTAATAAGAGTAATGAGTATAGTAAATGTCGTTCTATCGATCATTTAAGCATAATATGGCTAATAATATGAGTGAGATTGATAATAATAAGAGTAATAAGTATAGTAATTGTCGTTCTATCGATCATATAATCATAATATGGCTAATAATATGGGTTAGATTGATAATTATAAGAGTAATGAGTATAGTAATTGTCGTTCTATCGATCATATAAGCATAATATGGCTAATAATATGAGTTGGATTGATAATAATAAGAGTAGTGAGTATAGCAATTGTCGTTCTATCGATCATATGAGCAAAATATGGCTAATAATATGAGATAGATTTATAATAATAAGAGTAATAAGTATAGTAATTGTCGTTCTATAGATCGTATCTGCATAATATGGTTAATAATATCACTTAGATTGATAATAGTGAGTGTAATAAGTATAGTAACTGTCGTTCTATCGATCATATCTGCATAATATGGTTAATAATATGAGTTAGATTGATAATAGTGAGTGTAATAAGTAGAGTAATTGTCGTTCTATAGATCATATCTGCATAATATGGTTAATAATATCACTTAGATTGATAATAGTGAGTGTAATAAGTATAGTAACTGTCGTTCTATCGATCATATCTGCATAATATGGTTAATAATATGAGTTAGATTGATAATAGTGAGTGTAATAAGTAGAGTAATTGTAGTTCTATCGATCATATAAGCATAATATGGCTAATAATATGAGTGAGATTGATAATAATAAGAGTAATAAGTATAGTAATTGTCGTTCTATCGATCATATAAGCACTATATGGCTAATAATATGAGTTGGATTGATAATAATAAGAGTAAAATGTGGAGTAACTGTCGTTCTATCGATCATATAAGCATAATATGGCTAATAATATGAGTTGGATTGATAATAATAAGAGTAAGAAGTAGAGTAATTATCGTTCTACCGATCACATAAGCATAATATGGCTAATAATATGAGTTGGATTGATAATAATAAGAGTAAGAAGTAGAGTAATTGTCGTCCTATTGATCATATAAGCATAATATGGCTAATAATATGAGCTAGATTGATAATAATAAGAGTAATGAGTATAGTAATTGTCGTTCTATCGATCATATAAGTATAATATGGCTAATAATATTAGTTAGATTGATAATAATAAGAGTAATAAGTATAGTAATTGTCGTTCTATCGATCATATCTGCATAATATGGATAATAATATGAGTGAGATTGATAATAGTGAGTGTAATAAGTATAGTAATTGTCGTCCTATCGATCATATAAGCATAATATGGCTAATAATATGAGTTGGATTGATAATAATAAGAGTAATAAGTATAGTAATTGCAGTTCTATCAATCATTTAAGCATAATATGGCTAATAATATGAGTTAGATTGATAATAATAAGAGTAATAAGTATAGTAATTATCGTTCTACCGATCATATAAGCATAATATGGCTAATAATATGAGTTAGATTGATAATAGTGAGTGTAATAAGTATAGTAATTGTCGTTCTGTCGATCATATAAGCATAATATGGCTAATAATATGAGTTAGATTGATAATAATTAGAGCAATAAGTATAGTAATTGTAGTTCTATCAATCATATCTGCATAATATGGTTAATAATATGAGTTAGATTGATAATAGTGAGTGTAATAAGTATAGTAATTGTCGTTCTATCGATCGTATAAGCATAATATGGTTAATAATATGTGTTAGATTGATAATAATAAGAGTAATAAGTATAGTAATTGTAGATCTATCGATCATATAAGCATAATATGGCCAATAATATGAGTTAGATTGATAATAATAAGAGTAATAAGTATAGTAATTATCGTTCTACCGATCATATAAGCATAATATGGCTAATAATATGAGTTGGATTGATAATAATAAGAGTAATAAGTATAGTAATTGTCGTTCTATCGATCATATCTGCATAATATGGTTAATAATATGAGTTAGATTGATAATAGTGAGTGTAATAAGTATAGTAATTGTCGTTCCGTCGATCATATAAGCATAATATGGCTAATAATATGAGTTAGATTGATAATAATAAGAGCAGTAAGTATAGTAATTGTAGTTCTATCAATCATATCTGCATAATATGGTTAATAATATGAGTTAGGTTCATAATAATAAGAGTAATAAGTATAGTAATTGTCGTTCTGTCGATCACATAAGCATAATATGGCTAATAATGTGAGTTAGATTGATAATAATAAGAGTAATAAGTATAGTAATTATCGTTCTACCGATCATATAAGCATAATATGGCTAATAATATGAGTTGGATTGATAATAATAAGAGTAAAAAGTATAGTAATTGTCGTTCTATCGATCATATAAGCATAATATGGCTAATAATATGAGCTAGATTGATAATAATAAGAGTAATGAGTATAGTCATTGTCGTTCTATCGATCATATAAGCATAATATGGCTAATAATATGAGTGAGATTGATAATAATAAGAGTAATAAGTATAGTAATTGTCGTTCTATCGATCATATCTGCATAATATGGTTAATAATATGAGTCAGATTGATAATAGTGAGTGTAATAAGTATAGTAATTGTCGTCCTATCGATCATATAAGCATAATATGGCTAATAATATGAGTTAGATTGATAATAATAAGAGTAATAGGTATAGTAATTGTCGTTCTATCGATCATGTAAGCATAATATGGCTAATAATATGATCTAGATTGATAATAATAAGAGTAATGAGTATAGTAATTGTCGTTCTATCGATCATATAAGCATAATATGGCTAATAATATGAGTTGGATTGATAATAATAAGAGTAGTGAGTATAGCAATTGTCGTTCTATCGATCATATGAGCAAAATATGGCTAATAATATGAGTTAGATTGATAATAATAAGAGTAATAAGTATAGTAATTATCGTTCTACCGATCATATAAGCATAATATGGCTAATAATATGAGTTAGATTGATAACAATAAGAGTAAAAAGTAGAGTAATTGTCGTTCTATCGATCATATAAGCATAATATGGCTAGTAATATGAGTTAGATTGATAATAATAAGAGTAATAAGTATAGCAATTGTCGTTCTATCGATTATATCTGCATAATATGGTTAATAATATGAGTTAGATTGATAATAGTGAGTGTAATCAGTATAGTAATTGTCGTTCTGTCGATCATATCTGCATAATATGGTTAATAATATGAGTTAGATTCATAATAATAAGAGTAATATGTATAGTAATTGTCGTTCTGTCGATCACATAAGCATAATATGGCTAATAATATGAGTTAGATTGATAATAATAAGGGTAATAAGTATAGTAATTGTCGTTCTATAGATCATATCTGCATAATATGGTTAATAATATCAGTTAGATTGATAATAGTGAGTGTAATAAGTATAGTAATTGTCGTTCTATCGATCATATAAGCATAATATGGCTAATAATATGAGTTAGATTGATAATAATAAGAGCAATAAGTATAGTAATTGTAGTTCTATAAATCATATCTGCATAATATGGTTAATAATATGAGTTAGATTCATAATAATAAGAGTAATATGTATAGTAATTGTCGTTCTGTCGATGACATAAGCATAATATGGCTAATAATATGAGATAGATTTATAATAATAAGAGTAATAAGTACAGTAATTGTCGTTCTATAGATCATATCTGCATAATATGGTTAATAATATCAGTTAGATTGATAATAGTGAGTGTAATAAGTATAGTAATTGTAGTTCTATCGATCATATAAGCATAATATGGCCAATAATATGAGTTAGATTGATAATAATAAGAGTAATAAGTATAGCCATTATCGTTCTACCGATCATATAAGCATAATATGGTTAATAATATGAGTTAGATTGATAATAATAGGAGTAAAAAGTATAGTAATTGTCGTTCTATCGATCATATAAGCATAATATGGCTAATAATATGGGTTAGATTGATAATTATAAGAGTAATAGGTATAGTAATTGTAGTTCTATCGATCATATAAGCATTATATGGCTAATAATATGAGTTAGATTGATAATAATAAGAGTAATAAGTATAGTAATTGTCGTTCTATCGATCATATCTGCATAATATGGTTAGTAATATGAGTTAGATTGATAATAGTGAGTGTAATAAGTATAGTAATTGTCGTTCTGTCGATCATATAAGCATAATATGGCTAATAATATGAGATAGATTGATAATAATTAGAGCAATAAGTATAGTAATTGTAGTTCTATCAATCATATCTGCATAATATGGTTAATAATATGAGTTAGATTGATAATAGTGAGTGTAATAAGTATAGTAATTGTCGTTCTATCGATCGTATAAGCATAATATGGTTAATAATATGTGTTAGATTGATAATAATAAGAGTAATAAGTATAGTAATTGTAGATCTATCGATCATATAAGCATAATATGGCCAATAATATGAGTTAGATTGATAATAATAAGAGTAATAAGTATAGTAATTATCGTTCTACCGATCATATAAGCATAATATGGCTAATAATATGAGTTGGATTGATAATAATAAGAGTAATAAGTATAGTAATTGTCGTTCTATCGATCATATCTGCATAATATGGTTAATAATATGAGTTAGATTGATAATAGTGAGTGTAATAAGTATAGTAATTGTCGTTCCGTCGATCATATAAGCATAATATGGCTAATAATATGAGTTAGATTGATAATAATAAGAGCAGTAAGTATAGTAATTGTAGTTCTATCAATCATATCTGCATAATATGGTTAATAATATGAGTTAGGTTCATAATAATAAGAGTAATAAGTATAGTAATTGTCGTTCTGTCGATCACATAAGCATAATATGGCTAATAATGTGAGTTAGATTGATAATAATAAGAGTAATAAGTATAGTAATTGTCGTTCTATCGATCATACAAGCATAATATGGCTAATAATATGAGCTAGATTGATAATAATAAGAGTAATGAGTATAGTAATTGTCGTTCTATCGATCATATAAGTATAATATGGCTAATAATATGAGTTAGATTGATAACAATAAGAGTAATGAGTATAGTAAATGTCGTTCTATCGATCATTTAAGCATAATATGGCTAATAATATGAGTGAGATTGATAATAATAACACTAATAAGTATAGTAATTGTCGTTCTATCGATCATATCTGCATAATATGGTTAATAATATGAGTTAGATTGATAATAATAAGAGTAATAAGTATACTAATTGTCGTTCTATCGATCATATCTGCATAATATGGTTAATAATATGAGTTAGATTGATAATAGTGAGTGTAATAAGTATAGTAATTGTCGTCCTATCGATCATATAAGCATAATATGCCTAATAATATGAGTTAGATTGATAATAATAAGAGTAATAGGTATAGTAATTGTCGTTCTATCGATCATGTAAGCATAATATGGCTAATAATATGATCTAGATTGATAATAATAAGAGTAATGAGTATAGTAATTGTCGTCCTATCGATCATATAAGTATAATATGGCTAATAATATGAGTTAGATTGATACTAATAAGAGTAATGAGTATAGTAAATGTCGTTCTATCGATCATTTAAGCATAATATGGCTAATAATATGAGTGAGATTGATAATAATAAGAGTAATAAGTATAGTAATTGTCGTTCTATCGATCATATAATCATAATATGGCTAATAATATGGGTTAGATTGATAATTATAAGAGTAATGAGTATAGTAATTGTCGTTCTATCGATCATATAAGCATAATATGGCTAATAATATGAGTTGGATTGATAATAATAAGAGTAGTGAGTATAGCAATTGTCGTTCTATCGATCATATGAGCAAAATATGGCTAATAATATGAGATAGATTTATAATAATAAGAGTAATAAGTATAGTAATTGTCGTTCTATAGATCGTATCTGCATAATATGGTTAATAATATCACTTAGATTGATAATAGTGAGTGTAATAAGTATAGTAACTGTCGTTCTATCGATCATATCTGCATAATATGGTTAATAATATGAGTTAGATTGATAATAGTGAGTGTAATAAGTAGAGTAATTGTCGTTCTATAGATCATATCTGCATAATATGGTTAATAATATCACTTAGATTGATAATAGTGAGTGTAATAAGTATAGTAACTGTCGTTCTATCGATCATATCTGCATAATATGGTTAATAATATGAGTTAGATTGATAATAGTGAGTGTAATAAGTAGAGTAATTGTAGTTCTATCGATCATATAAGCATAATATGGCTAATAATATGAGTGAGATTGATAATAATAAGAGTAATAAGTATAGTAATTGTCGTTCTATCGATCATATAAGCACTATATGGCTAATAATATGAGTTGGATTGATAATAATAAGAGTAAAATGTGGAGTAACTGTCGTTCTATCGATCATATAAGCATAATATGGCTAATAATATGAGTTGGATTGATAATAATAAGAGTAAGAAGTAGAGTAATTATCGTTCTACCGATCACATAAGCATAATATGGCTAATAATATGAGTTGGATTGATAATAATAAGAGTAAGAAGTAGAGTAATTGTCGTCCTATTGATCATATAAGCATAATATGGCTAATAATATGAGCTAGATTGATAATAATAAGAGTAATGAGTATAGTAATTGTCGTTCTATCGATCATATAAGTATAATATGGCTAATAATATTAGTTAGATTGATAATAATAAGAGTAATAAGTATAGTAATTGTCGTTCTATCGATCATATCTGCATAATATGGATAATAATATGAGTGAGATTGATAATAGTGAGTGTAATAAGTATAGTAATTGTCGTCCTATCGATCATATAAGCATAATATGGCTAATAATATGAGTTGGATTGATAATAATAAGAGTAATAAGTATAGTAATTGCAGTTCTATCAATCATTTAAGCATAATATGGCTAATAATATGAGTTAGATTGATAATAATAAGAGTAATAAGTATAGTAATTATCGTTCTACCGATCATATAAGCATAATATGGCTAATAATATGAGTTAGATTGATAATAGTGAGTGTAATAAGTATAGTAATTGTCGTTCTGTCGATCATATAAGCATAATATGGCTAATAATATGAGTTAGATTGATAATAATTAGAGCAATAAGTATAGTAATTGTAGTTCTATCAATCATATCTGCATAATATGGTTAATAATATGAGTTAGATTGATAATAGTGAGTGTAATAAGTATAGTAATTGTCGTTCTATCGATCGTATAAGCATAATATGGTTAATAATATGTGTTAGATTGATAATAATAAGAGTAATAAGTATAGTAATTGTAGATCTATCGATCATATAAGCATAATATGGCCAATAATATGAGTTAGATTGATAATAATAAGAGTAATAAGTATAGTAATTATCGTTCTACCGATCATATAAGCATAATATGGCTAATAATATGAGTTGGATTGATAATAATAAGAGTAATAAGTATAGTAATTGTCGTTCTATCGATCATATCTGCATAATATGGTTAATAATATGAGTTAGATTGATAATAGTGAGTGTAATAAGTATAGTAATTGTCGTTCCGTCGATCATATAAGCATAATATGGCTAATAATATGAGTTAGATTGATAATAATAAGAGCAGTAAGTATAGTAATTGTAGTTCTATCAATCATATCTGCATAATATGGTTAATAATATGAGTTAGGTTCATAATAATAAGAGTAATAAGTATAGTAATTGTCGTTCTGTCGATCACATAAGCATAATATGGCTAATAATGTGAGTTAGATTGATAATAATAAGAGTAATAAGTATAGTAATTATCGTTCTACCGATCATATAAGCATAATATGGCTAATAATATGAGTTGGATTGATAATAATAAGAGTAAAAAGTATAGTAATTGTCGTTCTATCGATCATATAAGCATAATATGGCTAATAATATGAGCTAGATTGATAATAATAAGAGTAATGAGTATAGTCATTGTCGTTCTATCGATCATATAAGCATAATATGGCTAATAATATGAGTGAGATTGATAATAATAAGAGTAATAAGTATAGTAATTGTCGTTCTATCGATCATATCTGCATAATATGGTTAATAATATGAGTCAGATTGATAATAGTGAGTGTAATAAGTATAGTAATTGTCGTCCTATCGATCATATAAGCATAATATGGCTAATAATATGAGTTAGATTGATAATAATAAGAGTAATAGGTATAGTAATTGTCGTTCTATCGATCATGTAAGCATAATATGGCTAATAATATGATCTAGATTGATAATAATAAGAGTAATGAGTATAGTAATTGTCGTTCTATCGATCATATAAGCATAATATGGCTAATAATATGAGTTGGATTGATAATAATAAGAGTAGTGAGTATAGCAATTGTCGTTCTATCGATCATATGAGCAAAATATGGCTAATAATATGAGTTAGATTGATAATAATAAGAGTAATAAGTATAGTAATTATCGTTCTACCGATCATATAAGCATAATATGGCTAATAATATGAGTTAGATTGATAACAATAAGAGTAAAAAGTAGAGTAATTGTCGTTCTATCGATCATATAAGCATAATATGGCTAGTAATATGAGTTAGATTGATAATAATAAGAGTAATAAGTATAGCAATTGTCGTTCTATCGATTATATCTGCATAATATGGTTAATAATATGAGTTAGATTGATAATAGTGAGTGTAATCAGTATAGTAATTGTCGTTCTGTCGATCATATCTGCATAATATGGTTAATAATATGAGTTAGATTCATAATAATAAGAGTAATATGTATAGTAATTGTCGTTCTGTCGATCACATAAGCATAATATGGCTAATAATATGAGTTAGATTGATAATAATAAGGGTAATAAGTATAGTAATTGTCGTTCTATCGATCATACAAGCATAATATGGCTAATAATATGAGTTAGATTGATAATAATAACAGTAATGAGTATAGTAATTGTCGTTCTAACGATCATTTAAGCATAATACGGCTAATAATATGAGTGAGATTGATAAGAATAAGAGTAATAAGTATAGTAATTGTCGTTCTATCGATCATATAATCATAATATGGCTAATAATATGTGTTAGATTGATAATTATAAGAGTAATAAGTATAGTAATTGTCGTTCTATCGATCATATAAGCATTATATGGCTAATAATATGAGTGAGATTGATAATAATAAGAGTAATAAATATAGTAATTGTCGTTCTATCGATCATATAATCATAATATGGCTAATAATATGGGTTAGATTGATAATTATAAGAGTAATAAGTATAGTAATTGTCGTTCTATCGATCATATAAGCATTATATGGCTAATAATATGAGTAAGATTGATAATAATAAGAGCAATAAGTATAGTAATTGTAGTTCTATAAATCATATCTGCATAATATGGTTAATAATATGAGTTAGATTCATAATAATAAGAGTAATATGTATAGTAATTGTCGTTCTGTCGATGACATAAGCATAATATGGCTAATAATATGAGATAGATTTATAATAATAAGAGTAATAAGTACAGTAATTGTCGTTCTATAGATCATATCTGCATAATATGGTTAATAATATCAGTTAGATTGATAATAGTGAGTGTAATAAGTATAGTAATTGTAGTTCTATCGATCATATAAGCATAATATGGCCAATAATATGAGTTAGATTGATAATAATAAGAGTAATAAGTATAGCAATTATCGTTCTACCGATCATATAAGCATAATATGGTTAATAATATGAGTTAGATTGATAATAATAGGAGTAAAAAGTATAGTAATTGTCGTTCTATCGATCATATAAGCATAATATGGCTAATAATATGAGATGGATTGATAATAATAAGAGTAATGAGTATAGTAATTGTCGTTCTATCGATCATATCTGCATAATATGGTTAATAATATGAGTTAGATTGATAATAGTGAGTGTAATAAGTATAGTAATTGTCGTTCTATCGATCGTATAAGCATAATATGGTTAATAATATGTGTTAGATTGATAATAATAAGAGTAATAAGTATAGTACTTGTCGTTCTATCGATCATGTAAGCATAATATGGCTAATAATATGATCTGGATTGATAATAATAAGAGTAATGAGTATAGTAATTGTCGTTCTATCGATCATATAAGTATAATATGGCTAATAATATGAGTTAGATTGATAATAATAAGAGTAGTGAGTATAGTAAATGTCGTTCTATCGATCATTTAAGCATAATATGGCTAAAAATATGAGTGAGATTGATAATAATAAGAGTAGTGAGTATAGCAATTGTCGTTCTATCGATCATATAATCATAATATGGTTAATAATATGGGTTAGATTGATAATTATAAGAGTAATAGGTATAGTAATTGTCGTTCTATCGATCATATAAGCATTATATGGCTATTAATATGAGTTAGATTGATAATAATAAGAGTAATAGGTATAGTAATTGCAGTTCTATCAATCATTTAAGCATAATATGGCTAATAATATGAGTTAGATTGATAATAATAAGACTAATAAGTATAGTAATTGTCGTTCTATCGATCATATCTGCATAATATGGTTAATAATATGAGTTAGATTGATAATAATAAGAGCAATAAGTATAGTAATTGTCGTTCGATCGATCATATCTGCATAATATGGCTAATCATATGAGTTAGATTGATAATAGTGAGTGTAATAAGTATAGTAATTGTCGTCCTATCGATCATATAAGCATAATATGCCTAATAATATGAGTTAGATTGATAATAATAAGAGTAATATGTATAGTAATTGTCGTTCTATCGATCATATAAGCATTATATGGCTAATAACATGAGTTGGATTGATAATAATAAGAGTAATAAGTATAGTAATTGCAGTCCTATCAATCATTTAAGCATAATATGGCTAATAATATGAGTTAGATTGATAATAATAAGAGTAATAAGTATAGTAATTATCGTTCTACCGATCATATAAGCATAATATGGCTAATAATATGAGTTAGATTGATAATTGTGAGTGTAATAAGTATAGTAATTGTCGTTCTGTCGATCATATAAGCATAATATGGCTAATAATATGAGTTAGATTGATAATAATTAGAGCAATAAGTATAGTAATTGTAGTTCTATCAATCATATCTGCATAATATGGTTAATAATATGAGTTAGATACATAATAATAAGAGTAATAAGTATAGTAATTGTCGTTCTGTCGATCACATAAGCATAATATGGCTAATAATATGAGTTAGATTGATAAGAATAAGAGCAATAACTATAGTAATTGACGTTCTATCGATCATATCTGCATAATATGGTTAATAATATGAGTTAGATTGATAATAGTGAGTGTAATAAGTATAGTAATTGTCGTTCTATCGATCGTATAAGCATAATATGGTTAATAATATGTGTTAGATTGATAATAATAAGAGTAATAAGTATAGTAATTGTAGATCTATCGATCATATAAGCATAATATGGCCAATAATATGAGTTAGATTGATAATAATAAGAGTAATAAGTATAGTAATTATCGTTCTACCGATCATATAAGCATAATATGGCTAATAATATGAGTTGGATTGATAATAATAAGAGTAAAAAGTATAGTAATTGTCGTTCTATCGATCATATAAGCATAATATGGCTAATAATATGAGCTAGATTGATAATAATAAGAGTAATGAGTATAGTAATTGTCGTTCTATCGATCATATAAGCATAATATGGCTAATAATATGAGTTAGATTGATAATAATAAGAGTAATAAGTATAGTAATTGTCGTTCTATCGATCATATCTGCATAATATGGTTAATAATATGAGTTAGATTGATAATAGTGAGTGTAATAAGTATAGTAATTGTCGTTCCGTCGATCATATAAGCATAATATGGCTAATAATATGAGTTAGATTGATAATAATAAGAGCAGTAAGTATAGTAATTGTAGTTCTATCAATCATATCTGCATAATATGGTTAATAATATGAGTTAGGTTCATAATAATAAGAGTAATAAGTATAGTAATTGTCGTTCTATCGATCATATCTGCATAATATGGTTAATAATATGAGTTAGATTGATAATAGTGAGTGTAATAAGTATAGTAATTGTCGTCCTATCGATCATATAAGCATAATATGCCTAATAATATGAGTTAGATTGATAATAATAAGAGTAATAGGTATAGTAATTGTAGTTCTATCGATCATATAAGCATTATATGGCTAATAATATGAGTTAGATTGATAATAATGAGAGTAATAAGTATAGAAATTGCAGTTCTATCAATCATTTAAGCATAATATGGCTAATAATATGAGTTAGATTGATAATAATAAGAGTAATAAGTATAGTAATTGTCGTTCTATCGATCATATAAGTATAATATGGCTAATAATATGAGTTAGATTGATAATAATAAGAGTAATGAGTATAGTAAATGTCGTTCTATCGATCATATAAGCATAATATGGCTAATAATATGAGTTGGATTGATAATAATAAGAGTAAAAAGTATAGTAATTGTCGTTCTATCGATCATATAAGCATAATATGGCTAATAATATGAGCTAGATTGATAATAATAAGAGTAATGAGTATAGTAATTGTCGTTCTATCGATCATATAAGCATAATATGGCTAATAATATGAGTGAGATTGATAATAATAAGAGTAATAAGTATAGTAATTGTCGTTCTATCGATCATATCTGCATAATATGGTTAATAATATGAGTCAGATTGATAATAGTGAGTGTAATAAGTATAGTAATTGTCGTCCTATCGATCATATAAGCATAATATGGCTAATAATATCAGTTAGATTGATAATAATAAGAGTAATAGGTATAGTAATTGTCGTTCTATCGATCATGTAAGCATAATATGGCTAATAATATGATCTAGATTGATAATAATAAGAGTAATGAGTATAGTAATTGTCGTTCTATCGATCATATAAGTATAATATGGCTAATAATATGAGTTAGATTGATAATAATAAGAGTAATGAGTATAGTAAATGTAGTTCTATCGATCATTTAAGCATAATATGGCTAATAATATGAGTGAGATTGATAATAATAAGAGTAATAAGTATAGTAATTGTCGTTCTATCGATCATATAATCATAATATGGCCAATAATATGGGTTAGATTGATAATTATAAGAGTAATAGGTATAGTAATTGTCGTTCTATCGATCATATAAGCATTATATGGCTAATAATATGAGTTGGATTGATAATAATAAGAGTAATAAGTATAGTAATTGCAGTTCTATCAATCATTTAAGCATAATATGGCTAATAATATGAGTTAGATTGATAATAATAAGAGTAATAAGTATAGTAATTGTCGTTCTATCGATCATATCTGCATAATATGGTTAGTAATATGAGTTAGATTGATAATAGTGAGTGTAATAAGTATAGTAATTGTCGTTCTGTCGATCATATAAGCATAATATGGCTAATAATATGAGTTAGATTGATAATAATAAGAGCAATAAGTATAGTAATTGTAGTTCTATAAATCATATCTGCATAATATGGTTAATAATATGAGTTAGATTCATAATAATAAGAGTAATGTGTATAGTAATTGTCGTTCTGTCGATGACATAAGCACTAATATGGCTAATAATATGAGTTAGATTGATAATAATAAGAGTAATAAGTATAGTAATTGTCGTTCTATCGATCATACAAGCATAATATGGCTAATAATATGAGTTAGATTGATAATAATAAGAGTAATGAGTATAGTAATTGTCGTTCTATCGATCATATAAGCATAATATGGCTAATAATATGAGTTGGATTGATAATAATAAGAGTAGTGAGTATAGCAATTGTCGTTCTATCGATCATATGAGCA